>NC_062518.1:50847799-50850299 GCF_022655615.1 Tachysurus fulvidraco
ATTCATATATAAAAGCTATAAAATGCCTCATATGATGTTATAAGATGTTGTCCATGTGGCCCAGCCCTCAGTTCAGATATAACATGTTAGTGTAAAAAGTGACACAATCTTCTGTAAAAGTACCAGAGGTTTGTGTAAAGATGATTAGAGGAACTATTAACACACATTAATCCAAACAGTGCAGTTCAGTGTTACATTAAAATAATAAACCATGCAGTAATACAGTTATAAATAAAAATACTCACTCAGCTTTTCTGGAGGCTTTGACCACTGGCAGCAGCTTCAGAAGACATTCATGTGATGGATCATATTTCCCCAAATTAAACTCATCCAGCTCCTGTTCTGAGGTCAGTAACACAAACACCAGAGCTGACCACTGAGCAGGAGAGAGACTGGTGTCACTGAGACGTCTGTAATCTCCTCTGTTCAGGTAAGTTTGTACTTCCTGCACTAGAGAATCATCATTCAGTTCATTCAGACAGTGGAACAGATTGATGGATTTCTCTGGAGATGGATTCTCCCTGATCTTCTCCTTGATGTACTCCACTGTTTCCTGTTTGCTGTGAGATCTGCTTCCTGTCTGTGGCATTAAGTCTTGTAAAAGAGTTTGATTGGTCTCTGAGAGACCCAGAAGGAAGCGGAGGAACAGGTCCAGGTGTCCATTCTCACTCTGTAAGGCCTTGTCCACTGCACTCCTGAGGAGATCAGACATGTTTGGCTTCCTGAGGAGATCAGACATGTTTGACTTCCTGATGAAACTTTTAAGATCTTTCTTCTCTAACACATTTCTCTTTTTTGAGATGAAATACAGAAATGTGTATAAAGCAGCCAGAAACTCCTGAACACTCAGATGTACGAAGCTGAACACCTTCCCCAGGTGAAGCCCAAACTCCTCTCTGAAGATCTGGGTACACACTCCTGAGTACACTGACACTTCTCTGACATCAATGCCACACTCTCTCAGGTCTTCCTCATAGAAGATCAGGTTTCCTTTCTCCAGCTGGTGGAAAGCCAGTTTTCCCAGTGCCATGATACTCTCTCTGGTCTGCTGAGGATCAGGGTCACATTTCTGATGGTACTTTTGGTTCTTGTGTTTGATCTGAAAGATCAGGAAGTGTGTGTACATTTTAGTCAGAGTCTTGGGGCTGTCTCCACCCTCTGCTTCATCCAACATTTGTTCTAGAACAGTGGCTGAGATCCAGCAGAAGACTGGGATGTGACACATGATGTAGAGGCTTCTTGAAGACTTCAGATGTCTGATGATGTTATCAGCCAGGCTCTGATCACTGATCCTCTTCCTGAAGTACTCCTCTTTCTGACAGACTGAGATTTTGCTGCTTCATCAGATTCAGCTCTCTAAAGGGAAGTGGGAACATGAAGGTGACGTCCTGATTTACTTCTCCTTCAGCCCAGTCCAGGATGAACTTCTGCACAGAGACTGTTTTTCCAATTCCAGCAACTCCTTTAGTCAGCACAGTTCTGATGGACTTGTCTTTAAAGATCTCATTACATTTGATGGGTTTCTCCTGTGTTGCTGGTCTCCTGGACGCTGCCTCAATCTGTCTCACCTCATGTTCATTATTGATGTCTCCACTCCAACCCTCTGTGATGTAGAGCTCAGTGTAGATCTCATTCAGAAGTGCTGAGCTTCCATGCTGTGAGATTCCTTCATTAATTCTGTTAAACTTCTCTCTCAGATTGGACTTCAACTTTGTCTGATACACAGAGACGAGTTCTAATAAACAAAGTAATATCTAGTTTAGTAATAAATAGTTATAATGCAAAATCGTACAAACACTGCTATTAATTCCTGACTGATGGACTAAATATTATTGAAGCTGGACCATGAAAAGATACAACATGATATTAAAATTACATTTAAAACTAAAAGTCTTCATATCTAAAACTATTTCCTCTCTCTAAAGGGAAGCTGATGGAATAAAGTCATGACTCAGAGCTCTTACTGTTCTGCAGTGTGTTAGCGAGATCTGTGTGGTTCATGTTCTTCAGGACGTGCAGTGTGATCTTCAGCGCTCCGTCTCTGACACTGTGCAGATCCTCCTCATCCTCCACCTGCCTCTCAGTGCATGCTGGGTAATCTGGACTCAGGAGCTTCCTAAACCTCTTCAGCTCATTCTTTATCAGAGTGATGACTTTGTGTTCCAGCTCCTGGTTAGAAACACACAGGAACAGATCTAAATATTATCATGTTACAGTGAGAGAGACTTTTATTTTATCACAAGAAGAAAAGTCTCTTTTTATTATCACATTTAAAACTCGTACAACTGATTACCCATAATGCTGCTGCACATCAAGACATAACAAGGGTTCACAACACACACATTACACACAACACACACATTACAGACAACACACACATTACACACAACACACACATTACACACTTTAAACACAGCACACACATTACACACTTTAAACACAACACACACATTACACACAACACACACATTACACACAACACACACATTACACACTTTAA
>NC_062518.1:50855299-50902799 GCF_022655615.1 Tachysurus fulvidraco
CAGAAGCAGAAAGTATTGAGTGGTTGCGTTTAAAACAGATGTTTTTGTAGTCCTTAAATGTCTTAATTATGTATTCAAATACAAACAGAGAAACTTAAGAAGACTTGTGTACAGGAAGAAAACAAAATACATCACTGACTAAAAAAATGTAAAAATAATTTCCAAATTGTTTTAAAGATAGACAGAAAAAGTCCAAAGGAGATTTATATATATATATATATACACACACACACACACACACACACACACACACACACACACACACACACACACACATATATATATATATATATATATATATATATATATATATATATATATATATATATATATAAAATCACCACGACTTCCATTAAAGCACTGCACTTAGTTACTCTAATAGTGACTTGAATTAAAAAAATTTAAAAATAAAACAAGTGTGTTGTTGTGGGAGGGGAGGGGGATTAAAGGTGGTAAACCTTTATAATCCTTGTAATCAGTTAACTCTAGATGATCCAAATATGATAAGAACCAAAGCTGGGGAAAATTTTATATGGTGTGGGGATTTTAATGCACATAATTCACTTTGGGGTAGTACTTGCACAGATAATAATGGTAGGGTAGTAGAAGAGTTTATGGAAGAATATGCTTTAGTGTGTTTAAATAACAGGAAGGGTACTAGATTCAATATGAGGGATTCTTCTCTGTCATGTACTGATCTAAGACTCGTCTCTGGAACTATAGCATTAGAATGTAAATGGGAAGTACTAGAGCAATCTACATTGGGAAGTGATCATTTTCCAATTTTATGCAATGTCGGACTGGAAATTTATCAACAAATAAAACAATGCCAAATAGATGGAGATTTGATAAAGCCGATTGGGATAAATTTAACAGGGTATGCATCAATGGAATGGTGAATTATAGCTTAGATGGTGATATAGATTTGTGTTCTGATCAATTAATTACAATTATTATAAATGCAGCTGAAGAATCCATTCCTAAATCAGAAGGTAAAGTAAGATTGAAAATTGTTCCATGGTGGAATGATGAATGCACTAAAGCTGTTAAAGATAGAAATAAGGCCTTTAGAGAGCTTAGGGAAACCTTAATACCTATAACTTTAATTAGTTATCAGAAGAAATGGGCTCAGGCAAGGAAGATGATAAAGCAAGCTAAAAGGAAGTTCTGGCATTCATTCTGCTCCACTATAGGTAAGGAAACCCAAATAGGAGAGGTATGGGGTGTCCTCAAAAAAATGGTTGGGGTTTATAGAGCTCAGAATATACCAGTACTAGTAGATGAAGGGAAAACAGCAGTGACCCAAGAAGATAAAGCCGAAATGTTTGCTTCCACCTTTCAAAAGGCACACAGCTCAGATAACCTAGTAATAAATTATAAAAGACAGAGAGAAGAAATATTAAAGCAAAATCGAGATATTTTTAATAAAAACCGATGCTGCTTTTAATTTGTGGGAACTTAAAAGAGTCTTAATGAGGGTTAGAAGTTCTGCTTTATAGATAGAATCTGCTATACTATGATTAAACAGATGGATGACATAATACTTAAAGTAATATTAGATCTTTTTAACAAAATTTGGAGGGAAGGACAATTACCGCTATCACGGAAGCAAGCAATTGTAATCCCGGTTCATAAACCAGGGAAAGATGCTACTATAGCAGGAAATTATAGGCCGATAGCTCTGACATCTAACCTCTATAAAATAATGGAAAAAATGATCATTTTATATATTGACTATATTATATATTGGAAAGCAAAGGATTAATGGCTCCTTATCAATATGGTTTTCGACCAGGTAGATCCACCCTAGATACATTAATTAGATTAGAAACTGATGTTAAAAAGGCACTAGCAATGAAAGAGGTGTTAGTGGCAGTATACTTTGACATCGAAAGCATACGATATGATGTGGAGAGAAGGATTGCTGTTAAAGTTGCAAAGAATGGGAATTGAAGGAAGATTTTATAATTGGGTTTTAAGTTTCTTATTCGGACGATTGATACAAGTCAAGGTAGGAAATACAATTTCTTTGATGGTGTAGGTACACCATGGAACACCACAGGGAAGTGCCATTAGTTCTTTATTATTTAACATAATGATTAATGATGTATTCGACGGAATTCATCTAGGGATTAAAACAGCTTTACTGTATATGCAGATGATGGGGCAATGTGGAAGAGGGGAAGAAACATTACCCTACCTCACTAACTTAGTTTAAATTAATAATCACCTCAGATTTACGTTTCCTCACTAACTTAGTTTATATTAATAATCGCCTCAGATTTACCTTACCTCACTAACTTGGTTTATATCAATAATCACCTCAGATTTACATTATCTCACTAACTTAGTTTATATTAATAATCGCCTCAGATTTACCTTACCTCACTAAGTTTCTATTAATAATCACCTCAGATTTACCTTACTTCACTAACTTAGTTTATATTAATAATTGCCTCAGATTTACCTTAGTTCACTAACTTAGTTTATATTAACAATTGCCTCAGATTTACGTTACCTCACTAACTTAGTTGATATTAATAATCGCCTCAGATTGACCTTATCTCACTAAATTAGTTTATATTAATTATCGCCTCAGGGTTACGTTACCTCACAAACTTAGTTTATATTAATAATCACATCAGATTTACGTTACCTTACTGACTTAGTTTATATTAATAATCGCATCAGATTTACCTTACCTCACTAACTTAGTTTATATTAACAATCGCCTCAGATTTACGTTACCTCACTAACTTAGTTTATATTATTAATCACCTCAGAATTACATTACCTCACTAATTTAGTTCATATTAATAATCACCTGTTTTACCTTACCTTACTAACTTAGTTTATATCAATAATCGCCTCAGATTTACATTATGTCAATAACTTAGTTTATATAAATAATTGCCTCAGAGTTACATTACCTCACTAACTTAGTTTATATCAATAATCGCCACAGATTTACATTATCTCACTAACTTACTTTATATTAATAATTGCCTCAGATTTACTTTATCTCACTAACTTAGTTTATATTAATAATCGCCTCAGATTTACCTCATTTCACTAACTTAGTTTATATTAATTGTCGCCTCAAATTTACGTTACCTCAATAACTTAATTTATATTAATAATTGCCTCAGATTTACGTTACCTCACTAACTTAGTTTATATTAATTATCACCTCAGATTTACGTTACCTTACTAACTTAGTTTATATTAATGATCGCCTCAGAATTACGTTACCTCACTAACTTAATTTATATTAATAATCACCTCAGATTTACATTATCTCACTAACTTCTTTTAAATTAATAATTGCCTCAGTTTAACTTTGCCTCACTAACTTAGTTTATATCAATAATCGCCTCAGATTTACGTTACCTCACTGACTTAGTTGATATTAATAATCGCCTCAGATTCACCTTACCTCACTAACTTAGTTTATATTAGTAATTGCCTCAGATTTACTCTACCTCACTAACTTAGTTTATATCAATAATCACCTCAGATTTATTAAAATAAAATAATAAAATAAACAAATCACCTGAACGGCTTCCCAGGCGGCTGGAACACCAAATTCCCTCCTCTGAAGCTGTAGATCTTTCTGTAGTCCCTCCTCTACCGAACCGATCCTTTATCACCATAGCAACGATACTCCAAAGCCCGTCCGAGGTAAGTCCCAACTGGTCCATGAATTCCTCCCAGTCACATCGTTAACTAAACTAAAGTGTAGGAAAGCAGTCAGATAGTCAGGAGGATTAGCGTAGCTTCGGCTGTCTGTGCAGCAGACTCAGAAGAAACAAGTCGTAAACTTTACTCTTGTACACATTATATACACAAATAAAAGTAGTAATAACACTCGGTCAGACAAATACAGACGCTTTAACACACTTTGTCAGTGGTTATTTACTCTATATATTAGCCTTAAAACTCGCAGGAGACAAACGACAAACCTCTCACACCGATCTGCAGCTCTAAACTCCACCCCTTCATCCAATCATAATTCTCAGTATACCTGCAGAGGCGGGAATAAGAAGGACAAGGGCCAATCAGAAAGAAATGAACTAACCTGCTGGGCAAAGCCACGTTTTTAGACAGTGTATTACTAACAAACTCTTAAAGGGGACGTGCACAATTATTTTATCACAATACACAGACACAGTTATGATATTATATGAACCACAAACAATCATAAATGCCCCATTACATGAAAATAAAAGAAATGATACTTAATATAACCCCAGCTGGGCTACACTAATGTTTCAGCAGAACAAAGTCATTCAATATAGGGTTTTAGCAGCACAAAGTGATTCAAATTAAAAAGATACCAAGGGAAATGGGGGTCTTAAATTAAAGAACATTAAATATATGCATTACAAATATTAATAAATAAATAAATAAATAAAGACAAATATATAGATTTAGAAAAAAATAAAACATTTTCATTTGAAAAACATTTAAGCATCTGATGTACATGTGACCTAAGGGACACACACATACACACACTTACTGTACATACACACACACACACACACACACACACACACACACACATATGTTCTACCAGTACCTCAGGGTTTCCTCTGGGTTCTCTGGTTTCCTCCCCAGTCCAAAGACATGTGTTAAAGGCTGATAGGCATCTTTTAAACTGTATGTAAATAGGTGTGTGTGTGTGTGTGTGTGTGTGTGTGTGTGTGTGTGTGTGTGTGTGTGTGTGTGTGTGTCTGAAAGTGCTCTGTGATAGACTGGTCTCCTGCTCAGCCCTGTGCCCCTCAGGGCCGCTGCTCTACTCTGCAGCTGATGAGGTTTCCAGGCTCCTCATTTAGGGTAAAAATATATAAACTGAGTAAAAATAAAAGAGCTCTATAATGTATAAAAGCAGCAAACTTATTCAACTTTTATTATGCTATTTCAGGCTTACGTGCAGAAACATATTCATTTTTAAAAAAGTAAAAAAAAAAAAACGCCTTATGGGGAAAAAATTTATTTACTGCATGTACAGAAAGTTGCCTAATAACATTTTCCATAGATGTCCATTTCTTTTCCCTGGATACGATGTGTAAGTGTAAGTAAGTGTGTGTAAGAGTGTCAAGCAAAGTGTGTAAGAGTGTCTAGTAAAGTGTGTAAGAGTGTCTAGCAAAGTGTGTAAGAGTGTCTAGTAAAGTGTGTAAGAGTGTCTAGCAAAGTGTGTAAGAGTGTCTAGTAAAGTGTGTAAGAGTGTCTAGCAAAGTGTGTAAGAGTGTCTAGCAAAGTTTGTAAGAGTGTCTAGCAAAGTGTGTAAGAGTGTCAAGCAAAGTGTGTAAGAGTGTCTAGTAAAGTGTGTAAGAGTGTCTAGCAAAGTGTGTAAGAGTGTCTAGTAAAGTGTGTAAGAGTGTCTAGCAAAGTGTGTAAGAGTGTCTAGCAAAGTGTGTAAGAGTGTCTAGTAAAGTGTGTAAGAGTGTCTAGCAAAGTGTGTAAGAGTGTCTAGCAAAGTGTGTAAGAGTGTCTAGTAAAGTGTGTAAGAGTGTCTAGCAAAGTGTGTAAGAGTGTCTAGCAAAGTGTGTAAGAGTGTCTAGTAAAGTGTGTAAGAGTGTGTAGCAAAGCTCTCTAGCTAAAGGAAAACAATCATTTTCTAGAGCAACATTTTCTAGAACTTCACAACAGTTTTAAATTAAACAACATACAGTTTATACATTTATAGTTATATTTAATGTGCTGGAACGTCCATGCAATATGGTAGTTCTTGTTCTAGTCACAGTCTTCTTCTCTCTCTCTCTCTCTCTCTCTCTCTCTCTCTCTCTCTCTCTCTCTCTCTCTCTCTCTCTCTGTATGTAAACACTTCACTCTGACCATTCCAAAGCACTGACACTGGAGACTCCTTCCATAAACATGTCTTTAATATCTAAGTGAAATTGTAAGGAGTAAAAAATTTGCAATTAAATATGTTTGATATTTATTTTCTGTCATATATCAGATCTGCTTTAATCACCGTGTCTGAAGTTCCAGTTCCTCCCAAAGTCCAGGAGAACTTTCAGGACAATGCAGGTCTGACAGCTTCATTTTTGAAGATTGTTAAATATAAACATGGCTTTAAATCTATAAATTAGCAACCAGCCATTAAAAAAATAATAGACATGAAATTTGAAATGTGCCGACAAACAACTTGATTATTATGATTATTATGTATAAAAGGCTGTAGGGAACATGTTTCTGTCGGTGAGCCTGAGACCCATCTGAAGGCCAACAGCATCACAGGAAAATACGGAATGTGGTTCCAGGACCCAGAGTCTCCAGGAGCTCCGTATGGGCCAGACACGGTGTGGTGCATCGACACTGTGAGCAATGAAGTACGAGAACTGTACGTCTATGAAAACCTGGAGCAGCTCGCCCGTGACTACCCCACCAAGGTCCTGCTTTTACCAGAGTCGATGGGGAGCACCGGGGACACCGTGTACCACGGATCACTTTACTATCGACACAGTCTTTTCTTCATTAAAACTTCTTCACATGGATTTTGCCGACTCATCATTACAGTGTTCATGATCACCTGGGTACAGTGTAGATCTCTTTTTCTCTCCTTCCAACCGTTTTCTTTCCCTTCACCACATTCACACCTAATTCACCTTACCTGTAAACTGGTTCCAGATTTTGGTCTTCAGCTGCTGTTACATTAATAAGTCACAATAACTCCCATTGACCTTTTATAGAGTTTTAGTGTCACTAAACACAAATGTTCTGTGCTGTGCAGCATTTGCTCAGGGTTTTAAATGATCTGTAAGTTCTAGTTCTGATCACATTTCCATTCTTCTTCTTGACCTGAGTGCAGCTTTTGATTCTGTAGACCAGGATGTTCTTCTACACAGACTTGAGCACTGAGTAGGTCTCTCAGGACCAGTACTAAACTGGTTCACATCATACTTGTGTGCTAGACAGTTTTATGGTCAATTGTGAAGTCACTCATCAAGACAACATGAAATTTCATTTGGAGTTCCATAAAGATCTGTTTTAGGAGCCTTGCTTTTCTCCCTCTACATGTCTCTTGTTCGACTCAAACACATGAAATCAGTTTTTATAGTTATGTAGATGACACACAAGTTTATATATCAGTGTCACTGTGTAATCAAGAGCTAATTAACAAACTGATTACATGCTTGAATGAAATATCTGACTGGATGTCACAGAACTTTCTACAGTTAAACCAGGATAAAATGGGGATATTAATTGTAGGAGATAAAGAAAAAAGAGTGTGTGTGTGTGTGTGTGTGTGCGTGCGTGTGTGTATGTGTGTGTGAGAGAGAGTGTGTATGTGTGTGTTCATATATATGTGTGTGTGTGTGTGTTTATGTATGTGGGTGTGTGTGGTGTGTGTGTTTCTGTGTTTATGTGTATGTGTGTGTGTGTGTTTGTGTGTTTATATGTGGCGTGTGTATGTGGTGTGTGTGTGTGTACCTCAGTATCTCCAGTGTACAGTGTGGATCCTTCAGCCCATCAGAGAGCAGCTTCACTCCTGAATCCTGCAGTTTATTGTGACTCAGGTCCAGTTCTCTCAGTCTGGAGGAGTTTGAGCTGAGAACTGAGGACAGAACTCTACAGCTTTCCTCTGTCAGACTACAGAGACGCAGACTGGAAGAGAAATGATGAAATATCAGAACACTGATCTCAAACACACAAACACAGCCATAATCCAGCTAAAGTTGAAGCTGTAACAGAAATGTCAGTGTGTTTGTGTCACACACACAAATCAGAGGACAGGACACCACATCAGCACATTTACAGGAGCAGGGACGTCTTTCTGCACTCCACAATCTCTCAGCTACAATTTATTATAAGACCATTAGGTCATGTACATAACACACACATGTGAGAGCGAGCAGCCTACAAACACTACACTCTGATCTGTGTTCAAGTTTCTACACCCAACACTGCAGATACAGTGCATTTTATTACAGAACATAAAGAATTATACAGCTGTACACTACCAGGTAATAACATGACAATACTAGTCGTACTTTACACTCAGTTATATGTTGGATTTCACAGAGACACTAAAACAGTTGGTGTGTGTTGTTCTCTGTGCTCGTACACGTACAAATCTGTCACCTCCAGACCTCTGATTTGACACACACACTGGTTCAGGTGTTTGGTGTGGACCTGAATACAGGTGGAGTGTTCACATACGTCCAAACACATCCAAACTAAAGAGAAAGGTTACATTTTTTAACCTTATAAACGATTCTTGATCATGATTTGTATTTTTTTTATTTTTTATAAAATATAGATGTGCCATGGGGGTCACAGTCTAATGACTTCTGTGCCAGTCCCAAGCCCAGATAAACAGAGAGGGTTGTGTCAGGAAGGGCATCCGGCATAAAATATTGCCAGATTTACCCATGCGAATTGTCAGTACGAATTTCATACCGGATCACTCGAGGCCCGGGTTGATCGCCATCGGCGCCGTTGACCTACAGGGCGATGGTGGAAATTGGGCTACTGTTCGTCGAAGAAGTAGAGGAGGGAGGAGAGTGCACAGACAGAGAGAGAAGAGGAAAGGTAAGAGTGTAGGACTGAGAATAGGAACTCTGAATGTTGGTACTATGACAGGGAAAGGTAGAGAGCTGGCTGATATGATGGAGAGAAGTAAGGTGGATATACTGTGTGTACAGGAGGCCAAGTGGAAGGGTAGCAAGGCTCGTAGTATAGGAGCAGGATTCGAGCTGTTTTATTATGGTGTGGATAGTAAGAGAAATGGGATAGGTGTGGTCCTGAAGGAGGAGTTTATGAGGAATGTTCTGGAGGTGAAAAGAGTGTCAGACGGGGTGATGAGTCTGAAGTTAGAGATTGAAGGGGTGATGTTAAATGTTGTTAGTGGTTATGCCCCACAGGTAGGTTGTGAGTTAGAGGAGAAAGAGAGATACTGGAGTGAATTAGATGAGATGATGTAGAGTATTCCCACTGGTGAGAGAGTGGTGATAGGAGCAGATTTTAATGGACATGTTGGTGAGGGGAACACCGGTGATGAGGAGGTGATGGGCAAGTTTGGAGTTAAGGAAAGGAATCTCGAAGGGCAGATGGTAGTGGACTTTGCAAAGAGGATGGACATGGCTGTGGATAACACTTATTTTCAGAAGAGGGAGGAACATAGAGTGACTTACAAGAGTGGAGTTAGGAGAACACAGGTAGAATATATCCTGTGTAGAAGAGGCAATCTGAAAGAGATTAGTGACTGTAAAGTGGTAGTGGGAGAGAGTGTAGCCAGACAGCATAGGATGGTGGTGTGTAGGATGACTCTGATGGTCTGTAAGAGGAAGAGGTCGAAGATAGAGAAGAAAACCAAGTGGGGGAAGCTGAAAAAGGAGGAATGTTGTGAGGAATTTAGGCAGAAGTTGAGGCAGGCTCTGGGTGGTCAGGTAGTGCTGCCAGATGACTGGGAAACTACAGCAGAAGTGATCAGGGAGACAGGGAGAAAGGAGATAAGGAGACTTGGTGGTGGAATGAGGAAGTTCAGAATAGTATCCAGAGGAAGTGATTAGCCAAGAAGAAGTGGGATATGGACAGGACTGAAGAGAATAGACAGGAACACAAGGAGTTACAGCGCAGAGTGAAGAGGGAGGGGTCTAAGGGCAAGCAGAAGGCATATGATGAGTTGTACACTAAGTTAGACACTAGTGATTGAGAGAAGGACTTGTACAGGTTAGCTAGGCAGAGGTATTGAGATGGGAAGGATGTGCAGCAAGTTAGAATTATTAAGGATAGAGATGGAAGGGTGCTCACAAGTGAGGAGAGTGTACAGAGAAGATGGAATGAAATACATTGAGGAGCTGATGAATGAGGAATATGAGAGGAAAAAAAGAATTGAAGGGGTGAACTCTGTGGAACAGGAAGTAGATAAGATTAGAAAGGATGAAGTCAGGAAGGCTTTGAAGAGGATGAAAAGCGGAAAGGCAGTTGGTCCTGACGACATCCCGGTAGAAGTCTGGAAGTGTCTAGGAGAGGCAGCAGTGGAATTTTTAACTATTTGTTCAAAAGGGTTTTAGAAAGTGAGAGGATGCCTGAGGAATGGAGGAGTGTGTTAGTGCCGATCTTTAAGAATAAGGGTGATATGCAGAGTTGCAGCAACTATAGGGGGATAAAGTTGCTGATGAGCCATACAATGAAGCTGTGGGAAAGAGTAGTGGAAGCTAGGTTAAGGAAGGTGGTGGAAATTTGTGAGCAGCAGTATGGGCAGCAAGAATGTCTTGATACCTCAGGTTGTTGATGTTGCCATCCACTCTGCAGATCTCTCGCACTCCCCCATACTGAATGTAACCCCAAACCATGATTTTTCCTCCACTAAACTTGACTGTTTTCTGTGTGAATCTTGGGTCCATGTGCATTCCAATAGGTCTTCTGCAGTATTTGTGATGACTGGGATGAAGTTCAATAGATGATTCATCAGAAAAATCAACCTTATGCCACTTTTCCACAGTCCATGTTACAATAGATAGAAAAAAAATGTTTGGAACATACTGTAACTGAACAAACAATGCATAATTGCATGATAAATAGTTTTCTTATACAAGAGTATGAGTGCATTATGGTATAGCATTACGTTAGCATCGCAAAGGTTGTGGGTTCAATACCCAGGGAACACAGATACTGATTAAATGTAAGTAACTCAAATGCACTAAGGGTTTCTTTGGATAAAGGTGTCTGCTAAAGGCATGAATGTTAATGTCATGGAAATGAAAACATTGACTTCTGTGTGTTGTTTTTGCTTTTCTTGTTTTGAAAGCGTGGCAGGGAACAGGGGGTTTAAGAGGTGGGCGGGGGTAGTAGTATACCACTTTTTTTGAGGATTACACCACTATCTACACCTACAGAATGTAGCCCATTATTAACACCACACACACACACCACCACCACCACCACCACCCCCAGCATCCACACACACGACCACCATCTACACCTACAGCAGCTCTCTGGTGTTCCTTTATTTACAGGTGTTACATCAGTCAGTTAAAAATCAGAGGCCGTCTCTGATTGGTTGTCTGGTCCAGTTAGGCGGGCCTTATAGGGTAACAAAGAAGGCAATGGCCATAAGGCGGCTATAAACTCACCTTCGGCTGGTCTTTAGCGATGGGGAAGAATCTCCGATTGAAGCTGTCAGCAATCAGCACAGCCTGGAGCGGCTGTTCATCCTCATCCTGCTCCCCAGAGCTGCTTTTCCTCCCCACACGGTGCTGCTGCTGCTTCCCTGCTCTCGCCGTCATCATGCTTCCCGGTTACTTCACTCCGGATCAAACCATCAACCTTCTCTGAACCTCTTTATAATCAGTGTGTGTTGTGATGTTGTGTGTTGTTATAATCAGTGGGTTGTGTGTTTTTATAATCAGTGTGTGTTGTGATGTTGTGTGTTTTTATAATCAGTGTGTGTTGAGATATTGTGTGTTTTTATAATCAGTGTGTGTTGTAATGTGTATTTTTTAATCAGTGTGTGTTGTGTTTTTATAATCAGTGTGTTGTATGTTTTTATAATCAGTGTGTGTTGTAATGTTGTGTATTTTTATAATCAGTGTGTGTTGTGATGTGTGTTTTTATAATCAGTGCGTGTTGTGTGTTTATAATCAGTGTGTTGTGTTTTTATAATCAGTGTATGTTGTGTGTTTATAATCAGTGTGTTGTGTGTTTATAATCAGTGTGTTGTGTTTTTATAATCAGTGTATGTTGTGTGTTTATAATCAGTGTGTGTTGTGTGTTTATAATCACTGTGTGTTTTGTGTGTTTTTCTAATCAGTGTGTGTTGTGTGTTTTTATAATCAGTGTGTGTTGTAATGTTGTGTATGTAACCCAGTTAAAAATGTTAGTTTAATTCTTAAATATATAAAATATGATTTTTATTCGTTATCATTTATTCTTTTAACTTTAAGACCAGTAATATTTCACTGTGATACTTTGTCCCGTGTTATTTTCATTTTAAACCAATCATATAGTGATCTAACACTTTGTCCCGCCTTCTGGCGTTGCTGATTGGTTAGATGAGTTTTGTGAGCAGCGGTGTAGGCTGATACTGCACAGATGGAGCATGTTTCATTGCAGCGACAGGTTTAAGAGACAAAGCTGGATTATATTGATGTTATTGAGATTTCTGGTGAACCAAGTTTCATGTTTATCTTGGTGAGTTTATATTCTGAGTTTGATTATGCTTTAATAATATTGTTTAAATGACTTGTTATAGACTGTGCATCATAACTGTGGATTCACATTACAAAGTAAAGATAATTCATTTTAATGACTTCTTATTTAGTTGAACTCTCAAATTGTATTTTTCTTTTGATTATATAAATCGTCTTCTGTTGGTTTTAGTTATCAAAGGAGGAAATATTAAACTTGGAAGCAAATGGTATGGGCCAATGTTGGGAATGTATGTATATTATTCCTTAGTTCTTATGTATGTGGATGCATGTTTTCTTGCATTTCATATTTTCATTTCACTGTAAAAAACTACAGTATTATGGGTTTTTTTTAAACTTATTCAATGTTCTGCAGCTCAGCATATATTTAAGTCATTAATGGTCATACATACAGTATTTCTCGGTTTATTTGAATGTGATTAGGCCCAATAGTAATGTAAATGAGGTTTAAATGAATGCTCTACAACTGTTTTGTACAAACACCTGTTTTGTAAATGCAGGTCAGGTCTTTTGTAGAGGTGTTTGTTCAGCACACAGATTTGGATGGTGAACCAGATGGCGAGCCACCCAGTTTGATGAGGAATCTATCGTATCCAGGAGGAGACAAGGTTTTCCATACAGATCCAATTTTGAGACCTATCAAAGGAACTGCAGTGTTTGGTATGACTGTTACCTACACAAGTCCATCTCAAGTCTATTTGGAAGGATATTGAGGACAAAGGAATTCAATTCTCATATTGACTATTTTGATACACACACACTGATAAACATAAACACACATTCAATTGTTTTTTTGCCGGCTAATGTTTTGTGATTTGTACTGTTTTGTTAGCTCACTAAAGTGAATCTATTTGTTGTGTTGCTTTGTCTTACTTGAACTCCAACGAACCTAGCAGCGGTGTATTTTCCCATAGATGGGTTACATGTATTTTTATAATCTGTGTTGTGATGTTTGTGTTTATAATCTGTGTGTGAGTATTTGTTCTCTTGTGCATAATTTTAATGTCAGTTTATAAATAGAGCAGCCCCTAAGCTGCTGTTACTCATTCTCTCACAATACCAGTCACACGATGGCAAGCGCGAGTGAGCCGCATGCAAAGGCGAAACTGCAGAGAAAAGCAAATAAGATCCATGAAAAGAAGGCGGAAGCAGATGAGCAGCATCAAAAGGTGGCAGTCCTGCGGAGTAAAGCGGGTGACTTGCTTGCAGAGAAGGTGAAGCTGCTGTGTGATGTGGATACGCAGCGTATAGAAGAGGAGCGACTGCTAAGTACAGCGGATACGCTGTGTTTAAATGAGCAGCGGAATGAAGGGGAAACTCTGCGTGAAGATTTTGTGGTGCTGCGGTTTCAAGCGTGTATGAAGAAGAAAAAGGAAGAGCAGCTGCTGTGTAAAGTGGATGAGCTGGAACAAAAGGAGAGGCAGCTGTGGAGTAAAGCGGATGAGCTGCATACAGAGGTGGTGCAGCTGCAAAGTAAACTGGGTGATGTTGGTTAAGAGGAGGCGCAGCAGCGGAGGCAAGCGGTTTCGCTGCATGTAGATGATTCGCACCTGCTGTGTGAAGAGGAGGCGCAGCAGCGGAGTAAAGCGGTAAAGGTGGCGCTGCTGCAGGTTAGAGCGTATAAGACTGCTGTGTAAAGTGGATGAGCTGGAACAAAAGGAGAGGCAGCTGCGGAGTAAAGTGGATGAGCTGCAAAAAGAGAAGGAGCAGCTACAAAGTAAAGTGGGTGAGGTGAAGGAAGAGCAGGTGCAGCTACAATGTAAAGTGGGTGAGGTTGATGAAGAGCAGGTGCAGCTACAATGTAAAGTGGGTGAGGTTGATGAAGAGCAGGTGCAGCTACAAAGTAAAGTGGGTGAGGTTGATGAAGAGCAGGTGCAGCTACAATGTAAAGTGGGTGAGGTTGATGAAGAGCAGGTGCAGCTACAATGTAAAGTGGGTGAGGTTGATGAAGAGAAGGAGCAGCTGCTAAGTAAAGTGAATGATGTGTGTGAAGAACAGACGCTGCTGCAGAGTGGTGCGAATTTGCAGCGTGAAAAGTTGGCGAAGCTGCTGCTTAAAGTGAATTCGCTGTGTGAAGAACAGGTGAAGCTGCAGCGTGAGGTAGATGCGGAGCTTGAAATTGAGGCGGAGCTGCAGAGTCAAGTGAATGTCCTGTGTGAAATGGAGGCAAAGCTGTGGCATGAAGCAGATAATCAGCATAAAGCATCCTCAAGCGGGTGCGTGGCAAGATAAAGTAAGTCTGTCTTTATTTGTGCAGAAGTATAGAAATTTCTATGTAATTTATATATTTTCTATTAACTTTATTTTTTCAATAGCTTAGGCGGTGGTTGTTCTCGGCATCCTGGTGGATGTTGCTGGCAGCCACATGTATTTTATACATCAGTGTGATCCTGGACGGCGAGGTCAACATCCACAAGGCCGTGAAGAGCAAGGATCCCTCCATTAAATGGCTGACCATCTGCTGCGTCATCTTAGAACTCACCAGCTTGATGTGCTCTATTTTAATTGGTGAGTGTTGCAGCATTATTACTTTTTCACACCATAATGTTTCTTATGTTTTCTTATCCCTATCCCCTATCAGCCCTTACAGAGCATTACATTATCCAGGAGATGAAGCCACACGTCACAATTCTAATGAATGTTATTTTACTTTCCATTGATTTGTTTGCATGCTGTGCTTTATTTTGACATAAATGAACATTTTTGCTCTAAATTAATATTCAGAATCATTTTTATTGCTAACCCGAAATGTTATTGTTCATTTTAATTTTGTTGAATATTAATAATGAAATAAATGTTTTAAAAAAAAAAATTGTTGTGGATGCAATTTTTAAAAATGTGTTTTTTTTAAATGTTCACTTTTACTCAAATACTCACACACAATACTCACTCACACACACACACACACACACACACAAACAATACTCTCTCTCACACACACGCACAGAATACCCACACACACAGACAGAATACACACACAATACTCACACACACACAATACCCACACACACAGACAGAATACACACACAATACTCACACACACAATACTCACACACACACACACAATACTCACACACACAGACAGGATACTCACACACACACACACACACACAGACAGGATACTCACACACAAACACACACAGACAGGATACTCACAGAGAGAGAGAGAGAACACAGTCAGCTTCAAACCAATAACAACACTGAAACAATGGCTTCACACTGCACCACTTAATTTTAACTCTGAGACATGAGATATCGCATTATTCATCACAACATCAGCACCAGAATTTAACTAAATTTCTTTCACATCAGTGTTGAGATTGAGGTTAGAACAATAGTGTCCTAGTGTCCTCAGATATAATAAATATTAATAATAAATAAAGTCCTGCATTGTGTTACAGCTACCTGTATTAAAAGATCTTGCCTTTTATCTTGTAATTATTTTTGACAATTTCTCAGAACTTTTTTCCCCAATCTATTAAATTTTATTCTCAAAAAAATTTATTTATAAAAACCCCACTGACCCTAAAACCCCACTGTTGTTTTCTGATTCCTTCCTGGTTCTAGTGTTAATTAATAACAAGGCAAGGACCTAAACCGAAGCCCAGTGTCTTGGACCTTAAGAAAACAAACTGATCCAAAGTGCTACTGAGACGATGAGGACGCCCTCCTGTGTTCTCTGGATGCGCTCGTCCACTGAGGCATGGTTGGCTTGGTCTTCTGGAGGCGAGTTCTGCTGCATAGCTGAGGACAGAGAAAGGAGAAATAACTACATCACGCCTCATTCGTGGCCTGGAAATTATTAAGGCAGAAAATGCAATTTTTATACAGTACAGTTGAAGTGTTTGACCTTTGACCTTCAGATCACAAACAATGCACACATTGGTAGGAAACTGAAATGAGTTGTGAGGAGTTTGTAATCCTGCAGAGGTTAAACAAGTAAAAACATACTTGAGTGTAGACCAGAGGTTTACGTGTATTATTGAGTGTGTACGCACTTTCGTCAGGGTTGGGAGCTGAGAGGATCATACTGTGCTTCTTTTTCACTTCGTTCACCTGCGAGGAAATTTTATAAATGTTACCACCTTACTTCCTCCACCTGAAACACATTCAATACTTTTGGAGGTGAGTGGACAGATAGAGTGGCAATACTTTTGGAGGCGAGTGGACAGAAAGGGTGCTAATACCTTTGCAGGCGAGAGGATACGAGTATGTGACGTCGCGAGAATGCACATAATCCAGCTCACCTTATTACATCGAGTGTTTTCATACGTCACACGTGAACGTTGCGGCAATTTTGCGATTCAGTTCATATAGGGGGTTGACGTGCACGTGTGTGTTGTCACGTGACATCATTAGAACACCTGTGTCGAAGTTCTCGACATTGTGCTGAGCATTTTAAGATGTCACGTGTGTCTGGTGACCTAATATTGTGTTAGCTGGTCTTTCTAACTAACAAGACAGGAATAGTGCCAGTATGTTCAATCAAGATTGCAGCCAGGCCTTTTCACATGCTTGTTGCAGATCCCATTTTTGACCACAAGGTGCAATAATAAGTGTCTGCAGCTACATGGGGCAGACTGCAAAGCTGCCCCTAATGATTACGCAACATCTAGAATAGAAAGAAATCAGCTTGTAAACAGATAGCAACCGTTTTACAATGGCTGGTCACTCGAAATATGTCTGTATTATTAGTGCCTCATGTAGGGAGCTGGAATTAAGGACTTTATGAAGATTAAACTTTTGACTCTGAGATATCTTGAACCTTTTAGAGGACGTGAATTTCTCCAATCATAGTTCTTAAGTCTGCACATTGTACACAGTCAGTCAAGGTGTGAGTCAGACATTCAATCAGACAACTAATTAAACCTGTCCATTAATCAGTCAGACAGTGATAGAAAGCCAGAGAACCAGTCAGACACTCTGTCTGCCATTCATTCAGTCAGATATTCAGTCATACAAACTTTAGAAAAACATTTCAATCCTAATCCTAAATTTCACAGAATGACAAAAGTGTTCAAAATATACAGAGAAGGTACAAACAAACAAGATCCCATACTACAAAACTCTTGTTTTTGAGTGTGTATGTAAAAATGTGGGTGTCACTTAACCCCCATATGCTATGTGTAATTCACTGCGTAAATCCTGCGCTGCTCTGCGCTGCGTAAAAGCTGCGCTACTCGAACACATCCAAGGCCAAATCCTACACAATTCTCTGATTCCTTCATAACCGCAATTCCCCACGGATCACAACTGTGTTCTGTTCACTATTTAGTGCACTACTGATCAAAAATGGCCGTCGTTTGGGCTTCAGCCTGGATATTAGAACTGACCTGACGATAGCATCCGAAAAACAGTTTAAACCCGGCTTTAAACAATAAAAAACTGTTGCATTTCATATGACGTCACTTACCGACTTCAGCTCAGACAGACGGTCCCTCATTTTCCAAAATAAGTGAACAAATAAACAAAAGTTGATTAGCTTCCTGCTAATAAGATGTACCGGTCCGTTTCTATGCCAACTCCGAGTCACACATCAACAAGCGGGTTGTAAGTAAAATAAACAATAAAATAAATGTTATTTGACGGCAGTTATTAGGAAAATGAGCCGATAAAAAGTGTTGTAAAGTAACGGAGAGAACAGCAGCCGCCTCACTGACAATTCCTGTCAGAGTGAGAGCGCGCGCACAAACACCACTGCTCTCGAGACCAAGGTGGAATGAGCGCGCGCGTGGGGTGGGGTGGGGATGGATGGATAAATAAATAGATAAATAAATGAAAGAACCACAAATAAGTTTTGTTCAAGTCTGTAGTCGTATTATTAAATTATAAAAAAATAATTAATCTATTAATATTATTTATATCCATATTATCTTTCTATCTCTCTAATAACTTTGGCTTTTAATCTAAAATAAGCATAAATAAAAACATATTCATTGCTGCTTTTTTTCCATTTTGTGAATTTATTTCAATTAATTGATAATGAATTTATTTAATTTTCTCGCATTTATTGGTAAATTAAAACGTTGGTTAAGTGACAGAAATAAAGCAATTCATGAAATACATGAAATAAAGCAATTATGAAAAAATCCTTGATTTTAATGACAATAAAACTAGTTTATAATAATTTTCCCAGAATTCCACTTGTTATTGTTTTTCTTTTATGTAAATTATACATGAAGGGAAAAAAGTCATTGTCTAATTATTGGACTCAGAATCAGGTTTATTGGCCAAGTGTGTTGACACACGAGGAACTTGGTTCCAGCTGTTTGTGACTCTCTAAAAGTACAGACATAAATAACACTATACTATACAAACTGTACAAGACGATGTAGACGATGTCATACGATATAGACAGAATGGGTATTAAATATGAATATAGAATACATGACTGATCAGTTATGTGTATAAAGTGTGAGAAGTGCATGGTAGTGCTAATAACAATATTGTGTAATATGCTTTTGTACAATATACAGCAGCAGTAGTGTGTGTAACATATACGGATGGTGTGATGACTGACAGCTCTGATAAGCAAAACTCTGTAGTGTCTGAGAGAAGGAAAGAGCTGAAAGAGGTTGTGTCCAGGGTGCTAAGGGTCAGTAGTGATTTTTACTACCCGGATTCTGGTTCTTATACAAGTCCTGGGGAGTGGGCCGGGGGGCACCAATTATTTTTTCTGCTATTTTTACAGTGTATTTTGCAGTTGTTTCTGTCCTTTTTAATTGCTGCTCCAAACCAGATGGTTATGGATGTATTTGCACAGGACAGATTCAATGACTGCAGTGTAGAACTGCATCAACAGCTCCTGTGGCAGACCGAACTTCCTTAATTGGCATAGAAAGATAAATGGATCTGTTAACGATATGGGTGAAGATAGGAGCCAGTTGGTCAGAACATGCTTTGAGACAGGATGGAGAGACCCCGTCTGGGCCAGGAGCGTTCTTTGTCTTCCGTCTCTGAAGGAGCCGATTCTACAGAAGCGTATTGCATTCACTTGAGGAAAAAAATCTACTCTGTTTTTCTGAATTAACGACTTAATTATCTCAGAATTATGAGATCATTTTTCATAAAAAAAGAAAAATGAATTGTTCTGTTTTTCTGAATTAATGAGATCCCTCAAAATCTTGCCAGGAGCTCTATTTTAGGTGGATTGGATGATAGTAAACATGTCCCACATTTTAAGTTTAAGGGATCTCATTAATTCAGAAAAACAGAGCAAAATAATTTTTTTCATGAAGATTATTCTCATAATTCTGAGATAATTAACTCATTAATTCATAAAAACAAAGTAGAATTTTTTTACCTTGAGTGAATGCAATACGCTTCCGTACGATTCATATCCTCTTTACAAATAGAGTGCAACTTGAGTGCTAGGAGTATTAGTTAAAGGGGTTCCCAGAGGTGTAATGGGGCAGTCAGTATATAGTTTATTAATAATTTTATCACACATTTATTTGAATAATTGAGTATTTGTTGCATTATATTTTTAACAGAACACTGAAACTGAATCTGTGGTCCTCATTTCACTTTGTCATTGTAAACTTTCTGGTTACTTTATTAGACAAAGTTTATTACAGCAGCTCCATCTAAAACTCATACCATCCTAAAAGCTGTGAGAGAACACCATCAACTGGACATGCAATAAAACAACCAGAAACAACATGTTTTTATTCACCACTAAATAGTCTTAAATAATTAAGAACTGCAGAATAAATGTTTGAGGCAATTATCTAGAAGTATTTTATATGATCAGTTTTATGTTTTAAGTAATGGCACCTCAACGACCACAAAAGTGCAAAGAGTGGGCATGTTCAGGCAATCAGCAGGCAAGGGGCTTTTATTTTAGTACAAGAAAAAACAAGTTAGGAACGCTAATTTGTTCTTGAAACAAACAAGCTTCAGTCTCGAAGACTGCATTTTACTTTTAACCTACAACAAATTTTGCAAATTGCAAATAAATTCTTAATAAGAATTCTTCTCTTGATCAACACAGAACACCTTTTACAAATAGTAAAGAAAGTCGTCCAGGTTGACGTTGGGCTCTTTGTGGATGCTCTGACCGACCAGGAAGGCCAGTTTGTGGGCGTACTGACACGGTACAGGAACTCGCACAATTCCCTTAATGGGGGAAGAAAAAAAACAACAGATATACAGCATGAGAGGTAGAGAAACTAAACTAATTCAGTAAACACCACTTTCAAAAACTGTTTCAAAACAAATGTTATATATTTACCGAAACATTAGTGTAGCCCAGCTGGGGTTATATTAAGTATCATTTCTTTTATTTTCATGTAATGGGGCATTTATGATTGTTTGTGGCTCATATAATATCATAACTGTGTCTTTGTGATAAAATAATTGTGCACGTCCCCTTTAAGAGTTTGTTAGTAATACACTGTCTAAAAACGTGGCTTTGCCCAGCAGGTTAGTTCATTTCTTTCTGATTGGCCCTTGTCCTTCTTATTCCCGCCTCTGCAGGTATACTGAGAATTATGATTGGATGAAGGGGTGGAGTTTAGAGCTGCAGATCGGTGTGAGAGGTTTGTTGTTTGTCTCCTGCGAGTTTTAAGGCTAATATATAGAGTAAATAACCACTGACAAAGTGTGTTAAAGCGTCTGTATTTGTCTGACCGAGTGTTATTACTACTTTTATTTGTGTATATAATGTGTACAAGAGTAAAGTTTACGACTTGTTTCTTCTGAGTCTGCTGCACAGACAGCCGAAGCTACGCTAATTCTCCTGACTATCTGACTGCTTTCCTACACTTTAGTTTAGTTAACGATGTGACTGGGAGGAATTCATGGACCAGTTGGGACTTACCTCGGACGTGCTTTGGAGTATCGTTGCTATGGCGATAAAGGATCGGTTCGGTAGAGGAGGGACTACAGAAAGATCTACAGCTTCAGAGGAGGGAATTTGGTGTTCCAGCCGCCTGGGAAGCCGTTCAGGTGATTTGTTTATTTTATTATTTTATTTTATTAAATCTGAGGTGATTATTGATATAAACTAAGTTAGTGAGGTAGAGTAAATCTGAGGCAATTATTAATATAAACTAAGTTAGTGAGGTAAGGTGAATCTGAGGCGATTATTAATATCAACTAAGTCAGTGAGGTAACGTAAATCTGAGGCGATTATTGATATAAACTAAGTTAGTGAGGTAAGGTGAATCTGAGGCGATTATTGATATAAACTAAGTTAGTGAGGCAAAGTTAAACTGAGGCAATTATTAATTTAAAAGAAATTAGTGAGATAATGTAAATCTGAGGCGACAATTAATGTAAACTAAGTTAGTGAGATAAAATAAATCTGAGGCAATTATTAATATAAAGTAAGTTAGTGAGATAATGTAAATCTGTGGCGATTATTGATATAAACTAAGTTAGTGAGGTAATGTAACTCTGAGGCAATTATTTATATAAACTAAGTTATTGACATAATGTAAATCTGAGGCGATTATTGATATAAACTAAGTTAGTAAGGTAAGGTAAAACAGGTGATTATTAATATAAACTAAGTTAGTGAGGTAACGTAAATCTGAGGTGATTATTAATAGAAACTTAGTGAGGTAAGGTAAATCTGAGGCGATTATTAATATAAACTAAGTTAGTGTGGAAACGTAAATCTGAGGTGATTATTAATTTAAACTAAGTTAGTGAGGTAGGGTAACGTTTCTTCCCCTCTTCCACATTGCCCCATCATCTGCATATACATTAAAGCTGTTTAAATCCCTAGATGAATTCCGTCGAATACATCATTAATCATTATGTTAAATAATAAAGAACTAATGGCACTTCCCTGTGGTGTTCCATGGTGTACCTACACCATCTCAGAAATTGTATTTATTGTAATTGTAAGAAACTTAAAACCCAATTAGAAAATCTTCCTTCAATTCCCATTCTTTGTAGCTTTAACAGCAATCCTTCTCTCCACATCATATCGTATGCTTTCGATGTCAAAGTATACTGCCACTAACACCTCTTTCATTGCTAGTGCCTTTTTAACATCAGTTTCTAATCTAATTAATGTATCTAGGGTGGATCTACCTGGTCGAAAACCATATTGATGAGGAGCCATTAATCCTTTGCTTTCCAATATATAATAAAATAATAATAAAGTCGATTAATGATCATTTTTTCCATTACTTTATAGAGGTTAGATGTCAGAGCTATCGGCCTATAATTTCCTGCTATAGTAGCATCTTTCCCTGGTTTATGAACCGGGATTACAATTGCTTGCTTCCGTGATAGCGGTAATTGTCCTTCCCTCCAAATTTTGTTAAAAAGATCTAATATTACTTTAAGTATTATGTCATCCATCTGTTTAATCATAGTATAGCAGATTCTATCTATAAAGCAGTACTTCTAACCCTCATTAAGACTCTTTTAAGTTCCCACAAATTAAAAGCAGCATCGGTTTTTATTAAAAATATCTCGATTTTGCTTTAATATTTCTTCTCTCTGTCTTTTATAATTTATTACTAGGTTATCTGAGCTGTGTGCCTTTTGAAAGGTGGAAGCGAACATTTCGGCTTTATCTTCTTGGGTCGCTGCTGTTTTCCCTTCATCTACTAGTACTGGTATATTCTGAGCTCTATAAACCCCAACCATTTTTTTGAGGACACCCCATACCTCTCCTATTTGGGTTTCCCTTCCTATAGTGGAGCAGAATGAATGCCAGAACTTCCTTTTAGCTTGCTTTATTATCTTCCTTGCCTGAGCCCATTTCTTCTGATAACTAATTAAAGTTATAGGTATTAAGGTTTCCCTAAGCTCTCTAAAGGCCTTATTTCTATCTTTAACAGCTTTAGTGCATTAATCATTCCACCATGGAACAATTTTCAATCTTACTTTACCTTCTGATTTAGGAATGGATTCTTCAGCTGCATTTATAATAATTGTAATTAATTGATCAGAACACAAATCTATATCACCAGCTAAGCTATAATTCACCATTCCATTGATGCATACCCTGTTAAATTTATCCCAATCGGCTTTATCAAATCTCCATCTATTTGGCATTGTTTTATTTGTTGATAAATTTCCAGTCCCACATTGCATAAAATTGGAAAATGATCACTTCCCAATGTAGATTGCTCTAGTACTTCCCATTTACATTCTAATGCTATAGTTCCAGAGACGACTGTTAGATCAGTACATGACAGAGAAGAATCCCTCATATTGAATCTAGTACCCTTCCTGTTATTTAAACACACTAAAGCATATTCTTCTCTTCTACTACCCTACCATTATTATCTGTGCAAGTATTACCCCAAAGTGAATTATGTGCATTAAAATCCCCACACCATATAAAATTTTCCCCAGCTTTGGTTCTTATCATATTTGGATAATCGAGAGTTAACTGATTACAAGGATTATAAAGGTTTACCACCTTTAATCCCCCTCCCTGAGTCCACACCTCACAACAACACATTTGTTTTATTTTTTTATTTTTTTAAATTCGAGTCACTAATAGAGTGACTAAGTGCAGTGCTATAATGGAAGTCGTGGTGATTTTATATGTGTGTATATATATATATATATGTGTGTGTGTGTGTGTGTGTGTGTGTGTGTATGTGTGTATATATTCTTCCTTTACACAAGTCTTCTTAAGTTTCTCTGTTTGTATTTGAATACATAATTAAGACATTTAAGGACTACAAAAACATCTGTTTTAAACAGAACCACTCAATAACTTCTGCTTCTGCTGATGGCAAGCAGGTTAATCCACAACATGCACAGTCATCCTGCAGTGGCACTAAGACAAGAACAAATCTAAATTGTTGAGAGCCAGCAGCATGCACGAGATGTTAACAGACACTGGCATGTACAGGATGGAGTTACAGGACTCTACATACCTGACACTGGTTCTCTTAATACTGGTTCTCAGCAAATAAATGATAATAAATATAAAGGTACACCACGACCAATTATTAACTTATCCATCAGTAAACAGACAGACATAGATAATACACAGAGAAGGAGAAATAGGGAAAGAAAAGCGAAATGTAAGGTGAATCAACAAAGAAAAATTGATGTAAAAATACAAAAGGTTGAAGAATTGGTTGAAGAGTATTTGAGTATGAGTGTTTAAAAGAGACCGAGGGTATACCTAGACAGCTGGAAGAAGATTCCCAAGGAAAAGAAGACTATGATGCATTGTGTTATGGTGTATTTTCAGAATGTTCAAGAAAATTATGAAATGCTTTTCTTTTACTTCTAATCGTGTGTTCTCATGTAATAGAGCTGATTAGTTTAATATTGTTTATTTTACTGTAAACTTTCTTGTAGTGAACGGTTATAAAGCCTACTGTGTATTACTGAGAGTATCTGCACGCGCAGTGTTTTATAGCTTGCTGCCGAATTCCACGGCAAGAGAAAGCTTCAGTCTTATATAATCACAGCCTGACAAGTTGCAGGAAGTTTACTGCAACCACATGACCATATATGGAAGTGTTAACCATGAGAATAGAGGAAAAAAAGACATTAGCAGTGCACACAGAGTCGACGGCGAGATATTCGTGGGAACCGAGAAGTGTTTGTGAAATAAGATGGTAGTCGTCTAAAGCCAACCAAACCTGACAGCCAAATCTAACTGGCCACAGTAAAAAAGTATAAAAGCTCAGCTTTAATCACATTGTGTGTGAATTCTATTGTAAGCAGCATTAGTGCATGTTATACTTTAGCTTTATACTTTACCTTAGTGCACAAACACACACACACATGCACAGACACATACACACACACACACACACACACACACACACACACACACACACACACACACACACACACACACACACACACACACACGTCAGCATAAACCAGACAAACCAGTTAGACCAGTGTCAGTAAGAGTGAAAATCAGCAGCTCCATTTTGAGACGAGTGAACAGTAAAAGATTTGAGGAGTAAAAACACAGTGAGTATCTAAAGCTCTAATATATAAACACACTGAAGTGACACTAGATACAGAAGAGTTTTGTGGGTTTGTACTGAAGCTTTAATGTACACAGGTTGTTTTATAACTTGATAGCGTGACTATTTCCTGTAAGTGAACTCTGTGCTTTGTTTAGTCATTTGTGTTTTAATAAATATTTATATCTTATTAAGTATGATAACATATTGTAGGTACTCCGGTTTCCTCCCCCGGTCCAAAGACATGCATGGTAGGTTGATTGGCATCTCTGGAAAATTGTCCGTAGTGTGTGTGTGTGTGTGTGAGTGAATGAGAGTGTGTGTGTGCCCTGTGATGGGTTGGCACTCCGTCCAGGGTGTATCCTGCCTCGATGCCCGATGACACCTGAGATAGGCACAGGCTCCCCGTGACCTGAGAAGTTCAGATAAGCGGTAGAACATGAATGAGAGAGAACATAGTATAGTCACTATTGCATATTTTATTATATCTTGTGTATGTGTTAGTTAGTTAGATTGATAGAGAGAGAGAGAGAGAGAGAGAGAGAGAGAGAGAGAGATGTTATTTTAACTCTTGACGTGTGCACATTATTATTACATGTTTCAAAAAGATAAATAAACAAGAATGAAACACACACGCACGCAAGCACACACACACGCATGCACACACACACACACACACACACACACACACACACACACACACACACACACACACACACACACACGTCAGCATAAACCAGACAAACCAGTTAGACCAGTGTGAGTAAGAGTGAAAATCAGCAGCTCCATTTAGTGACGAGTGAACAGTAAAAGATTTGAGGAGTAAAAACACAGTGAGTATCTAAAGCTCTAATATATAAACACACTGAAGTGACACTAGATACAGAAGAGTTTTGTGGGTTTGTACTGAAGCTTTAATGTACACAGGTTGTTTTATAACTTGATAGCGTGACTATTTCCTGTAAGTGAACTCTGTGCTGATTCAGGGTTTAATTTAACACACCGATGTTGGAGTGAAGTAAACGTGTGTCCTGCTGTAATCTGGAGAAGGAGACATGACCTCCAACATGAGTGGGTCTGGGAAACAGGACTTAAAGAAAGACGAGAGGTGACTTACTTTTACATTCACCAGTAATAAATACACACCGTCTCATGGGAACACATCTGTATCTCTAAACACTCACTAGTTAACACAGGAAGTCAACTTTGCTTTAAGGTGTTTAATAGCAGTGAATATATCACTGATCTGATCTAAGAACAGTTTAGACAAATCATTCACTGAGAGAAGAGTAAAAAGGACGGTGTAATGTGGAGCATAAGAGCAGCAGAGCTTTGTGTCAGTGAACTCTACAGGCTTTAAGACCCAGCTGAGTCAGTTAGCTGTGACTGGGACTCCTGATATCAGTGTAATTCCTGACTTATGAAGCCTGTCTCCTGTTTGAATAAGTGTACAGACTGGATCTGAATTAAAAAGATGGAATTATTGGTGTTTAATGATGAACACATTGTTTAACAGTGCTGAGTATTAATTATTGCTGATATTTCTGTTCTAGAATGATGGAGGGAAAGAGATCAGACTCACCAGAACCCAGCTGTGTGTCCATGAAGACTGACAAGTCAATAGAACGTCCATTTAACTTCAGAGACAGAGACAGTTCTACTGATGTGAGGTCAGTATAGTGAGGTGTTTTACAGCAGTGTTCCACCTGATCAAACTCACTCGTCTCATTATGAAGCCCTTCATGAGCTTTATCAGGTGTTGAAGCAGTAAAACACTAAACTGTGCAGTGCTGCAGCTCTCGGACTGGCAGTGAGGAAAAGTGCTTTAAGAGTTCAGTTCAGTCTGCAGTCCCTGAGCTGGAGGGTCTGTGGTGCTACAGAAGAACATTTATACCTGGGACATTAATGACTATATAAAGATTTTATTCATTTATTCAAACATTTGTTTCTAAACATGTTGGTGTCAGTTAGGAAATCCTGAAATCAGTGTATTGTGTTAAGAGTATAGTGTTAAATATCTGTGTGTGTATTTATTAGTGTGTGATTTGTGCAGCTATGAATACATATAGTCCATATTACATGATGGGTTTTGTTTGTTCACAGACCACAAAAATCAAACATCAGCACAAATCAGCTGGACTCTATATTCAAGGTGTGTGTGTGTGTGTGTGTGTGTGTGTGTGTGTGTGTGTGTGTGTGTGTGTGTGTGTGTGTGTTTAAAGTGTGTAATGTGTGTGTTGTGTTTAAAGTGTGTAATGTGTGTGTTGTGTTTAAAGTGTGTAATGTGTGTGTTGTGTTTAAAGTGTGTAATGTGTGTGTTGTGTGTAATGTGTGTGTTGTGTTTAAAGTGTGTAATGTGTGTGTTGTGTTTAAAGTGTGTAATGTGTGTGTTGTGTTTAAAGTGTGTAATGAGTGTGTTGTGTTTAAAGTGTGTAATGTGTGTGTTGTGTGTGTTGTGTGTAATGTGTGTGTTGTGTGTAATGTGTGTGTTGTGTTTAAAGTGTTTAATGTGTATGTTGTGTGTAATGTGTGTGTTGTGTGTAATGTGTGTGTTGTGTTTAAAGTGTGTAATGTGTGTGTTGTGTTTAAAGTGTTTAATGTGTATGTTGTGTGTAATGTGTGTGTTGTGTGTAATGTGTATAATGTGTATGTTGTGTGTAATGTGTGTGTTGTGTTTAAAGTGTTTAATGTGTGTGTTGTGTGTAATGTGTGTGTTGTGTGTAATCTGTGTGTTGTGTTTAAAGTGTGTAATGTGTGTGTTGTGTGTACACTGATTATAAACACACAACACACACTGATTATAAAAACACATCACAACACACACTGATTATAAAAACACACATCACAACACACACTGATTATAAAAATACACAACATTACAACACACACTGATTATAAAAACATTCAACACACTGATTATAAAAACACACATCACAACACACACTGATTATAAAAACACACATCACAACACACACTGATTATAAAAATACACAACATTACAACACACACTAATTATAAAAACATACAACACACTGATTATAAAAACAACACACACTGATTAAAAAATACACATTACAACACACACTGATTATAAAAACACACAACATCACAACACACACTGATTATAAAAACACACAACACACTGATTATAACAACACACAACATCACAACACACACTGATTATAAAAAGGTTCAGAGAAGGTTGATGGTTTGATCCGGAGTGAAGTAACCGGGAAGCATGATGGCGGCGAGAGCAGGGAAGCAGCAGCAGCACCGTGTGGGGAGGAAAAGCAGCTCTGGGGAGCAGGATGAGGAGGAACAGCCGCTCCAGGCCGTGCTGATTGCTGACAGCTTCAATCGGAGATTCTTCCCCATCGCTAAAGACCAGCCGAAGGTGAGTTTATAGCCGCCTTATGGCCATTGCCTTCTTTGTTACCCTATAAGGCCCGCCTAACTGGACCAGACAACCAATCAGAGACGGCCTCTGATTTTTAACTGACTGATGTAACACCTGTAAATACAGGAACACCAGAGAGCTGCTGTAGGTGTAGATGGTGGTCGTGTGTGTGGGTGCTGGGGGTGGTGGTGGTGGTGTGTGTGTGTGGTGTTAATAATGGGCTACATTCTGTAGGTGTAGATAGTGGTGTAGTCCTCAAAAAAAGTGGTATACTACTACCCCCGCCCACCTCTTAAACCCCCTGTTCCCTGCCACGCTGTCAAAACAAGAAAAGCAAAAACAACACACAGAAGTCAATGTTTTCATTTCCATGACATTAACATTCATGCCTTTAGCAGACACCTTTATCCAAAGAAACCCTTAGTGCATTTGAGTTACTTACATTTTATCAGTATCTGTGATCCCTGGGTATTGAACCCACAACCTTTGCGATGCTAACGTAATGCTATACCATAATGCACTCATACTCTTGTATAAGAAAACTATTTATCATGCAATTATGCATTGTTTGTTCAGTTACAGTATGTTCCAGACATTTTTTTTCTATCTATTGTAACATGGACTGTGGAAAAGTGGCATAAGGTTGATTTTTCTGATGAATCATCTATTGAACTTCATCCCAGTCATCACAAATACTGCAGAAGACCTATTGGAATGCACATGGACCCAAGATTCACACAGAAAACAGTCAAGTTTAGTGGAGGAAAAATCATGGTTTGGGGTTACATTCAGTATGGGGTTGTGCGAGAGATCTGCAGAGTGGATGGCAACATCAACAGCCTGAGGTATCAAGACATTCTTGCTGCCCATACTGCTGCTCACAAATTTCCACCACCTTCCTTAACCTAGCTTCCACTACTCTTTCCCACAGCTTCATTGTATGGCTCATCAGCAACTTTATTCCCCTATAGTTGCTGCAACTCTGCATATCACCCTTATTCTTAAAGATCGGCACTAACACACTCCTCCATTCCTCAGGCATTCTCTCACTTTCTAAAACCCTTTTGAACAAATAGTTAAAAATTCCACTGCTGCCTCTCCTAGACGCTTCCAGACTTCTACCGGGATGGCGTCAGGACCAACTGCCTTTCCGCTTTTCGTCCTCTTCAAAGCCTTCCTGACTTCATCCTTTCTAATCTTATCTACTTCCTGTTCCACAGAGTTCACCCCTTCAATTCTTTTTTCCTCTCATATTCCTCATTCATCAGCTCCTCAATGTATTTCATTCCATCTTCTCTGTACACTCTCCTCACTTGTGAGCACCCTTCCATCTCTATCCTTAATAATTCTAACTTGCTGCACATCCTTCCCATCTCAATACCTCTGCCTAGCTAACCTGTACAAGTCCTTCTCTCCATCACTAGTGTCTAACTTAGTGTACAACTCATCATATGCCTTCTGCTTGGCCTTAGACTCCTCCCTCTTCACTCTGCGCTGTAACTCCTTGTGTTCCTGTCTATTCTCTTCAGTAATGTCCATATCCCACTTCTTCTTGGCTAATCTCTTCCTCTGGATACTATCCTGAACTTCCTCATTCCACCACCAAGTCTCCTTATCTTCTTTCTCCCTGTCTCCCTGATCACTTCTGCTGTAGTTTCCCAGTCATCTGGCAGCACTACCTGACCACCCAGAGCCTGCCTCAACTTCTGCCTAAATTCCTCACAACATTCCTCCTTTTTCAGCTTCCCCCACTTGGTTTTCTTCTCTATCTTCGACCTCTTCCTCTTACAGACCATCAGAGTCATCCTACACACCACCATCCTATGCTGTCTGGCTACACTCTCTCCCACTACCACTTTACAGTCACTAATCTCTTTCAGATTGCCTCTTCTACACAGGATATATTCTACCTGTGTTCTCCTAACTCCACTCTTGTAAGTCACTCTATGTTCCTCCCTCTTCTGAAAATAAGTGTTATCCATAGCCATGTCCATCCTCTTTGCAAAGTCCACTACCATCTGCCCTTCGAGATTCCTTTCCTTAACTCCAAACTTGCCCATCACCTCCTCATCACCTGTGTTCCCCTCACCAACATGTCCATTAAAATCTGCTCCTATCACCACTCTCTCACCAGTGGGAATACTCTCCATCACCTCATATAACTCACTCCAGAATCTCTCTTTCTCCTCTAACTCACAACCTACCTGTGGGGCATAACCACTAACAACATTTAACATCACCCCTTCAATCTCTAACTTCAGACTCATCACCCTGTCTGACACTCTTTTCACCTCCAGAACATTCCTTACAAACTCCTCCTTCAGGACCACACCTATCCCATTTCTCTTACTATCCACACCATAATAAAACAGCTTGAATCCTGCTCCTATACTACGAGCCTTGCTACCCTTCCACTTGGCCTCCTGTACACACAGTATATCCACCTTACTTCTCTCCATCATATCAGCCAGCTCTCTACAGTTCCCTGTCATAGTACCAACATTCAGAGTTCCTATTCTCAGTCCTACACTCTTACCTTTCCTCTTCTCTCTCTGTCTGTGCACTCTCCTCCCTCCTCTACTTCTTCGACCAACAGTAGCCCAATTTCCACCATCGCCCTGTAGGTCAATGGTGCCGATGGCGATCAACCCGGGCCTCGAGTGATCCGGTATGAAATTCGTACTGACAATTCGCATGGTTAAATCTGGCAATATTTTATGCCGGATGCCCTTCCTGACACAACCCTCTCTGTTTATCTGGGCTTGGGACTGGCACAGAAGTCATTAGACTGTGACCCCCATGGCACATCTATATTTTATAAAAAAAAATAATACAAATCATGATCAAGAATCGTTTATAAGGTTAAAAAATGTAACCTTTCTCTTTAGTTTGGATGTGTCTGGACGTATGTGAACACACCAGCTGTACTCAGGTCCACACCAAACACCTGAACCAGTGTGTGTGTAAAATCAGAGGTCTGGAGGTGACAGATTTGTACGTGTACGAGCACAGAGAACAACACACACCAACTGTGTTAGTGTCTCTGTGAAATCCAACATATAACTGAGTGTAAAGTACGACTAGTATTGTCATGTTATTACCTGGTAGTGTACAGCTGTATAATTCTTTATGTTCTGTAATAAAATGCACTGTATCTGCAGTGTTGGGTGTAGAAACTTGAACACAGATCAGAGTGTAGTGTTTGTAGGCTGCTCGCTCTCACATGTGTGTGTTATGTACATGACCTAATGGTCTTATAATAAATTGTAGCTGAGAGATTGTGGAGTGCAGAAAGACGTCCCTGCTCCTGTAAATGTCCTGATGTGGTGTCCTGTCCTCTGATTTGTGTGTGTGACACAAACACACTGACATTTCTGTTACAGCTTCAACTTTAGCTGGATTATGGCTGTGTTTGTGTGTTTGAGATCAGTGTTCTGATATTTCATCATTTCTCTTCCAGTCTGCGTCTCTGTGATCTGACAGAGGAAAGCTGTAGAGTTCTGTCCTCAGTTCTCAGCTCAAACTCCTCCAGTCTGAGAGAACTGAACCTGAGGGGCAATAAACTGCAGGATTCAGGAGTGAAGCTGCTCTCTGATGGGCTGAAGGATCCACACTGTACACTGGAGATACTGAGGTACACACACACACACCACATACACACGCCACATATAAACACACACACACATACACATAAACACAGAAACATAAACACACACACACACCCACATACATAAACACACACACACACACATATATATGAACACACACATACACACTCTCTCTCACACACACATACACACACGCACGCACACACACACACACACCCCACACACACTCTTTTTTTCTTTATCTCCTACAATTAATATCCCCATTTTATCCTGGTTTAACTGTAGAAAGTTCTGTGACATCCAGTCAGATATTTCATTCAAGCATGTAATCAGTTTGTTAATTAGCTCTTGATTACACAGTGACACTGATATATAAACTTGTGTGTCATCTACATAACTATAAAAACTGATTTCATGTGTTTGAGTCGAACAAGAGACATGTAGAGGGAGAAAAGCAAGGCTCCTAAAAACAGATCTTTATGGAACTCCAAATGAAATTTCATGTTGTCTTGATGAGTGACTTCACAATTGACCATAAAACTGTCTAGCACACAAGTATGATGTGAACCAGTTTAGTACTGGTCCTGAGAGACCTACTCAGTGCTCAAGTCTGTGTAGAAGAACATCCTGGTCTACAGAATCAAAAGCTGCACTCAGGTCAAGAAGAAGAAGAATGGAAATGTGATCAGAACTAGAACTTAGTTACAGATCATTTAAAACCCTGAGCAAATGCTGCACAGCACAGAACATTTGTGTTTAGTGACACTAAAACTCTATAAAAGGTAAATGGGAGTTATTGTGACTTATTAATGTAACAGCAGCTGAAGACCAAAATGTGGAACCAGTTTACAGGTAAGGTGAATTAGGTGTGAATGTGGTGAAGGGAAAGAAAACGGTTGGAAGGAGAGAAAAAGAGATCTACACTGTACCCAGGTGATCATGAACACTGTAATCCATGTGAAGAAGTTTTAATGAAGAAAAGACTGTGTCGATAGTAAAGTGATCCGTGGTACACGGTGTCCCCGGTGCTCCCCATCGACTCTGGTAAAAGCAGGACCTTGGTGGGGTAGTCACGGGCGAGCTGCTCCAGGTTTTCATAGACGTACAGTTCTCGTACTTCATTGCTCACAGTGTTGATGCACCACACCGTGTCTGGCCCATACGGAGCTCCTGGAGACTCTGGGTCCTGGAACCACATTCTGTATTTTCCTGTGATGCTGTTGGCCTTCAGATGGGTCTCAGGCTCACCGACAGAAACAAGTTCAACAGGTACTTGTTCGGTCTCTTGTCATTTCTAGACTGGATTACTGCAATGCACTGCTGGCAGGTCTACTTATGAACGCAATCCGTCCTCTGCAAATGATCCAAAATGCAGCTGCCCGGCTTGTTTTCAACCTGCCAAAGTTCTCGCATACCACCCCGCTGCTGCGATCCCTCCACTGGCTTCCGGTAGCTGCACGCATCCGGTTCAAAACACTGATGCTGGCCTACAAAGCCAAAAATGGACCAGCTCCCTCTTACCTCAAAGCCCTCATCATTCCTCGCACTGCACCCCGTAACCTCCGATCTACCAGCACTGCTCGACTGGTTCCACCATCTCTCAGGGTAAGAGGCAAGTATACTACAAGACTCTTCTCTGTACTGGCACCAAGGTGGTGGAATGAACTTCCCCTAGAGGTCCGGACAGCCGAGTCACTGGCTATTTTCAAGCGGCGGTTGAAGACCTACTTATTCAGGAAGCACTTCAACTAGCACTTCTTTCCTTATCCTTTGCATTTAAAAAAAAAAAAAAAAAAAAAAAAAAAAAAAAAAAAAAACTTTGACACTTTTTCATTGTATCTTTGAACAAATGTTTTAAACTCATGGTATCTTTAAGTATGTAACCTAGTGAACCAGCATTAATGTATTCGTTGTTAGAGATTTAAGCTCTTATGTACGTCGCTCTGGATAAGGGCGTCTGTCAAATGCTGTAAATGTAAAATGTAAGTTCCCTACAGCCTTTTATACATAATAATCATAATAATCAAGTTGTTTGTCGGCACATTTCAAATTTCATGTCTATTATTTTTTTTAATGGCTGGTTGCTAATTTATAGATTTAAAGCCATGTTTATATTTAACAATCTTCAAAAATGAAGCTGTCAGACCTGCATTGTCCTGAAAGTTCTCCTGGACTTTGGGAGGAACTGGAACTTCAGACACGGTGATTAAAGCAGATCTGATATATGACAGAAAATAAATATCAAACATATTTAATTGCAAATTTTTTACTCCTTACAATTTCACTTAGATATTAAAGACATGTTTATGGAAGGAGTCTCCAGTGTCAGTGCTTTGGAATGGTCAGAGTGAAGTGTTTACAGACAGTTTAAAAGATGCCTATCAGCCTTTAACACATGTGAGAGAGAGAGAGAGAGAGAGAGAGAGAGAGAGAGAGAGAGAGAGAAGAAGAAGACTGAGACTAGAACAGGAACTACCATATTGCATGGACGTTCCAGCACATTAAATATAACTATAAATGGATAAACTGTAAGTTGTTTAATTTAAAACTGTTGTGAAGTTCTACAAAATGTTGCTCTAGAAAATGATTGTTGAAAATGAATGATTCCTTTAGCTAGAGAGCTTTACTACACACTCTTACACACTTTACTACACACTCTTACACACTTTACTAGACACTCTTACACACTTTACTAGACACTCTTACACACTTTACTAGACACTCTTACACACTTTACTAGACACTCTTACACACTTTACTACACACTCTTACACACTTTACTAGACACTCTTACACACTTTGCTAGACACTCTTACACACTTTACTAGACACTCTTACACACTTTACTAGACACTCTTACACACTTTACTAGACACTCTTACACACTTTGCTGGACACTCTTACACACTTTGCTAGACACTCTTACACACTTTACTATACACTCTTACACACTTTGCTAGACACTCTTACACACTTTACTAGACACTCTTACACACTTTGCTTGACACTCTTACACACACTTACTTACACTTACACATCGTATCCAGGGAAAAGAAATGGACATCTATGGAAAATGTTATTAGGCAACTTTCTGTACATGCAGTAAATAAATTCCTTTTTCCCCATAAGGCGTTTTTTTTTTTTTACTTTTTTAAAAATGAATATGTTTCTGCACGTAAGCCTGAAATAGCATAATAAAAGTTGAATAAGTTTGCTGCTTTTATACATTATAGAGCTCTTTTATTTTTACTCAGTTTATATATTTTTACCCTAAATGAGGAGCCTGGAAACCTCATCAGCTGCAGAGTAGAGCAGCGGCCCTGAGGGGCACAGGGCTGAGCAGGAGACCAGTCTATCGCAGAGCACTTTCAGACACACACACACACACACACACACACACACACACACACACACACACACACACACACACACACACCTATTTACATACAGTTTAAAAGATGCCTATCAGCCTTTAACACATGTCTTTGGACTGGGGAGGAAACCAGAGAACCCAGAGGAAACCCTGAGGTACTGGTAGAACATATGTGTGTGTGTGTGTGTGTGTATGTACAGTAAGTGTGTGTATGTGTGTGTCCCTTAGTTCACATGTACATCAGATGCTTAAATGTTTTTCAAATGAAAATGTTTTATTTATTTCTAAATCTATATATTTGTCTTTATTTATTTATTTATTTATTTATTTATTTATATTTGTAATGCATATATTTAATGTTTTTTAATTTAAACCCCATTTCCCTTGGTATCTTTTTAATTTGAATGACTTTGTGCTGCTAAAACCCTATATTGAATGACTTTGTTCTGCTGAAACATTAGTGTAGCCCAGCTGGGGTTATATTAAGTATCATTTCTTTTATTTTCATGTAATGGGGCATTTATGATTGTTTGTGGTTCATATAATATCATAACTGTGTCTTTGTGATAAAATAATTGTGCACGTCCCCTTTAAGAGTTTGTTAGTAATACACTGTCTAAAAACGTGGCTTTGCCCAGCAGGTTAGTTCATTTCTTTCTGATTGGCCCTTGTCCTTCTTATTCCCGCCTCTGCAGGTATACTGAGAATTATGATTGGATGAAGGGGTGGAGTTTAGAGCTGCAGATCGGTGTGAGAGGTTTGTTGTTTGTCTCCTGCGAGTTTTAAGGCTAATATATAGAGTAAATAACCACTGACAAAGTGTGTTAAAGCGTCTGTATTTGTCTGACCGAGTGTTATTACTACTTTTATTTGTGTATATAATGTGTACAAGAGTAAAGTTTACGACTTGTTTCTTCTGAGTCTGCTGCACAGACAGCCGAAGCTACGCTAATCCTCCTGACTATCTGACTGCTTTCCTACACTTTAGTTTAGTTAACGATGTGACTGGGAGGAATTCATGGACCAGTTGGGACTTACCTCGGACGGGCTTTGGAGTATCGTTGCTATGGCGATAAAGGATCGGTTCGGTAGAGGAGGGACTACAGAAAGATCTACAGCTTCAGAGGAGGGAATTTGGTGTTCCAGCCGCCTGGGAAGCCGTTCAGGTGATTTGTTTATTTTATTATTTTATTTTAATAAATCTGAGGCAATTATTAATATAAACTAAGTTAGTGAGGTAAGGTGAATCTGAGGCGATTATTAATATCAACTAAGTCAGTGAGGTAACGTAAATCTGAGGCAATTATTGATATAAACTAAGTTAGTGAGGCAAAGTTAAACTGAGGCAATTATTAATTTAAAAGAAATTAGTGAGATAATGTAAATCTGAGGCGATTATTAATATAAATTAAGTTAGTGAGGTAACGTAAATTCTGAGGCGATCATTAATATAAACTAAGTTAGTAAGGTAACGTAAATCTGAGGCAATTATTAATATAAATTAAGTTATTGAGGTAACGTAAATCTGAGGCGACAATTAATATAAACTAAGTTAGTGAAATGAGGTAAATCTGAGGCGATTATTAATATAAACTAAGTTAGTGAGATAAAATAAATCTGAGGCAATTATTAATATAAAGTAAGTTAGTGAGATAATGTAAATCTGTGGCGATTATTGATATAAACTAAGTTAGTGAGGTAATGTAACTCTGAGGCAATTATTTATATAAACTGTTATTGACATAATGTAAATCTGAGGCGATTATTGATATAAACTAAGTTAGTAAGGTAAGGTAAAACAGGTGATTATTAATATGAACTAAATTAGTGAGGTAATGTAATTCTGAGGTGATTAATAATATAAACTAAGTTAGTGAGGTACCGTAAATCTGAGGCGATTGTTAATATAAACTAAGTTAGTGAGGTAAGGTAAATCTGATGCGATTTTTAATATAAACTGAGTCAGTAAGGTAACGTAAATCTGAGGTGATTATTAATATAAACTAAGTTTGTGAGGTAACGTAACCCTGAGGCGATAATTAATATAAACTAATTTAGTGAGATAAGGTAAATCTGAGGCGATTATTAATATCAACTAAGTTAGTGAGGTAACGTAAATCTGAGGCAATTGTTAATATAAACTATGTTAGTGAACTAAGGTAAATCTGAGGCAATTATTAATATAAACTAAGTTAGTGAGGTAATGTAAATCTGAGGTGATTATTAATAGAAACTTAGTGAGGTAAGGTAAATCTGAGGCGATTATTAATATAAACTAAGTTAGTGAGATAATGTAAATCTGAGGTGATTATTGATATAAACCAAGTTAGTGAGGTAAGGTAAATCTGAGGTGATTATTAATTTAAACTAAGTTAGTGAGGTAGGGTAACGTTTCTTCCCCTCTTCCACATTGCCCCATCATCTGCATATACAGTAAAGCTGTTTAAATCCCTAGATGAATTCCGTCGAATACATCATTAATCATTATGTTAAATAATAAAGAACTAATGGCACTTCCCTGTGGTGTTCCATGGTGTACCTACACCATCTCAGAAATTGTATTTCCTACCTTGACTTGTATCAATCGTCCGAATAAGAAACTTAAAACCCAATTATAAAATCTTCCTTCAATTCCCATTCTTTGCAACTTTAACAGCAATCCTTCTCTCCACATCATATCGTATGCTTTCGATGTCAAAGTATACTGCCACTAACACCTCTTTCATTGCTAGTGCCTTTTTAACATCAGTTTCTAATCTAATTAGTGTATCTAGGGTGGATCTACCTGGTCGAAAACCATATTGATAAGGAGCCATTAATCCTTTGCTTTCCAATATATAATATAGTCGATTAATGATCATTTTTTTCATTACTTTATAGAGGTTAGATGTCAGAGCTATCGGCCTATAATTTCCTGCTATAGTAGCATCTTTCCCTGGTTTATGAACCGGGATTACAATTGCTTGCTTCCGTGATAGCGGTAATTGTCCTTCCCTCCAAATTTTGTTAAAAAGATCTAATATTACTTTAAGTATTATGTCATCCATCTGTTTAATCATAGTATAGCAGATTCTATCTATAAAGCAGTACTTCTAACCCTCATTAAGACTCTTTTAAGTTCCCACAAATTAAAAGCAGCATCGGTTTTTATTAAAAATATCTCGATTTTGCTTTAATATTTCTTCTCTCTGTCTTTTATAATTTATTACTAGGTTATCTGAGCTGTGTGCCTTTTGAAAGGTGGAAGCGAACATTTCGGCTTTATCTTCTTGGGTCGCTGCTGTTTTCCCTTCATCTACTAGTACTGGTATATTCTGAGCTCTATAAACCCCAACCATTTTTTGAGGACACCCCATACCTCTCCTATTTGGGTTTCCTTTCCTATAGTGGAGCAGAATGAATGCCAGAACTTCCTTTTAGCTTGCTTTATTATCTTCCCTGCCTGAGCCCATTTCTTCTGATAACTAATTAAAGTTATAGGTATTAAGGTTTCCCTAAGCTCTCTAAAGGCCTTATTTCTATCTTTAACAGCTTTAGTGCATTAATCATTCCACCATGGAACAATTTTCAATCTTACTTTACCTTCTGATTTAGGAATGGATTCTTCAGCTGCATTTATAATAATTGTAATTAATTGATCAGAACACAAATCTATATCACCAGCTAAGCTATAATTCACCATTCCATTGATGCATACCCTGTTAAATTTATCCCAATCGGCTTTATCAAATCTCCATCTATTTGGCATTGTTTTATTTGTTGATAAATTTCCAGTCCCACATTGCATAAAATTGGAAAATGATCACTTCCCAATGTAGATTGCTCTAGTACTTCCCATTTACATTCTAATGCTATAGTTCCAGAGACGACTGTTAGATCATTACATGACAGAGAAGAATCCCTCATATTGAATCTAGTACCCTTCCTGTTATTTAAACACACTAAAGCATATTCTTCCATAAACTCTTCTACTACCCTACCATTATTATCTGTGCAAGTATTACCCCAAAGTGAATTATGTGCATTAAAATCCCCACACCATATAAAATTTTCCCCAGCTTTGGTTCTTATCATATTTGGATAATCTAGAGTTAACTGATTACAAGGATTATAAAGGTTTACCACCTTTAATCCCCCTCCCTGAGTCCACACCTCACAACAACACATTTGTTTTATTTTTTTAATTCGAGTCACTACTAGAGTGACTAAGTGCAGTGCTATAATGGAAGTCGTGGTGATTTTATATGTGTGTGTATATATATATATATATTTGTGTGTGTGTGTGTGTGTGTATATATTCTTCCTTTACACAAGTCTTCTTAAGTTTCTCTGTTTGTATTTGAATACATAATTAAGACATTTAAGGACTACAAAAACATCTGTTTTAAACAGAACCACTCAATAACTTCTGCTTCTGCTGATGGCAAGCAGGTTAATCCACAACATGCACAGTCATCCTGCAGTGGCACTAAGACAAGAACAAATCTAAATTGTTGAGAGCCAGCAGCATGCACGAGATGTTAACAGACACTGGCATGTACAGGATGGAGTTACAGGACTCTACATACCTGACACTGGTTCTCTTAATACTGGTTCTTAGCAAATAAATGATAATAAATATAAAGGTACACCACGACCAATTGTTAACTTATCCGTCAGTAAACAGACAGATAATACAAAGAGAAGGAGAAATAGGGAAAGAAAAGCGAAATGTATAATGAATAAAGAAAAATTGATGTAAAAATACAAAAGGTTGAAGAATTGGTTGAAGAGTTGAAATATTTGAGTATGAGTGTTTAAAAGAGACCGAGGGTATACCTAGACAGCTGGAAGAAGATTCCCAAGGAAAAGAAGACAATAATGCATTATGTGTTACGGTGTATTTTCAGAATGTTCAAGAAAATTCTGAAATGCTTTTCTTTTACTTCTAATCGTGTGTTCTCATGTAATAGAGCTGATTAGTTTAATATTGTTTATTTTACTGTAAACTTTCTTGTAGTGAACACTTATAAAGCCTACTGTGTATTACTGAGAGTATCTGCACGCGCAGTGTTTTATAGCTTGCTGTCAAATTCCACGGCAAGAGAAAGCTTCAGTCTTATATAATCACAGCCTGACAAGTTGCAGGAAGTTTACTGCAACCATATGACCATATATGGAAGTGTTAACCATGAGAATAGAGGAAAAAAGACATTAGCAGTGCACACAGAAACGACGGTGAGATATTCGTGGGAACCGAGAAGTGTTTGTGAAATAAGATGGTAGCCGTCTAAAGCCAACCAAACCTGACAGCCAAATCTAACTGGCCACAGTAAAAAAGTATAAAAGCTCAGCTTTAATCACATTGTGTGTGCATTCTATTGTAAGCAGCATTAGTGCATGTTATACTTTAGCTTTATACTTTACCTTAGTGCACAAACACACACACACATGCACAGAGACACACACACACACACACACACACACACACACACACACACACACACACACACACACACACACACGTCAGCATAAACCAGACAAACCAGTTAGACCAGTGTCAGTAAGAGTGAAAATCAGCAGCTCCATTTAGTGACGAGTGAACAGTAAAAGATTTGAGGAGTAAAAACACAGTGAGTATCTAAAGCTCTAATATATAAACACACTGAAGTGACACTAGATACAGAAGAGTTTTGTGGGTTTGTACTGAAGCTTTAATGTACACAGGTTGTTTTATAACTTGATAGCGTGACTATTTCCTGTAAGTGAACTCTGTGCTGATTCAGGGTTTAATTTAACACACCGATGTTGGAGTGAAGTAAACGTGTGTCCTGCTGTAATCTGGAGAAGGAGACATGACCTCCAACATGAGTGTGTCTGGGAAACAGGACTTAAAGAAAGACGAGAGGTGACTTACTTTTACATTCACCAGTAATAAATACACACCGTCTCATGGGAACACATCTGTATCTCTAAACACTCACTAGTTAACACAGGAACTCAACTTTAAGGTGTTTAATAGCAGTGAATATATCACTGATCTGATCTAAGAACAGTTTAGACAAATCATTGACTGAGAGAAGAGTAAAAAGGACGGTGTAATGTGGAGCATAAGAGCAGCAGAGCTTTGTGTCAGTGAACTCTACAGGCTTTAAGACCCAGCTGAGTCAGTTAGCTGTGATTGGGACTCCTGATATCAGTGTAATTCCTGACTTATGAAGCCTGTCTCCTGTTTGAATAAGTGTACAGACTGGATCTGAATTAAAAAGATGGAATTATTGGTGTTTAATGATGAACACATTGTTTAACAGTGCTGAGTATTAATTATTGCTGATATTTCTGTTCTAGAATGATGGAGGGAAAGAGATCAGACTCACCAGAACCCAGCTGTGTGTCCATGAAGAGTGACCAGTCAATGGATCCTCCAATTAACTTCAGAGACAGAGACAGTTCTACTGATGTGAGGTCAGTATAGTGAGGTGTTTTACAGCAGTGTTCCACCTGATCAAACTCACTCGTCTCATTATGAAGCCCTTCATGAGCTTTATCAGGTGTTGAAGCAGTAAAACACTAAACTGTGCAGTGCTGCAGCTCTCGGACTGGCAGTGAGGAAAAGTGCTTTAAGAGTTCAGTTCAGTCTGCAGTCCCTGAGCTGGAGGGTCTGTGGTGCTACAGAAGAACATTTACACCTGGGACATTAATGACTATATAAAGATTTTATTCATTTATTCAAACATTTGTTTCTAAACATGTTGGTGTCAGTTAGGAAATCCTGAAATCAGTGTATTGTGTTAAGAGGATAGTGTTAAATATCTGTGTGTGTATTTATTAGTGTGTGATTTGTGCAGCTATGAATACATATAGTCCATATTACATGATGGGTTTTGTTTGTTCACAGACCACAAAAATCAAACATCAGCACAAATCAGCTGGACTCTATATTCAAGGTGTGTGTGTTGTGTTTAAAGTGTGTAATGTGTGTGTTGTGTTTAAAGTGTGTAATGTGTGTGTTGTGTTTAAAGTGTGTAATGTGTGTGTTGTGTTTAAAGTGTGTAATGTGTGTGTTGTGTGTAATGTGTGTGTTGTGTGTGTTGTGTTTAATGTGTGTAATGTGTGTGTTGTGTTTAATGTGTGTAATGTGTGTGTTGTGTGTAATGTGTGTGTTGTGTGTAATGTGTGTGTTGTGTGTAATGTGTGTGTTGTGATCCCTTGTCATGTCTTGATGTGCAGCAGCATTATGGGTAATCAGTTGTATGAGTTTTAAATGTGAGAATAAAAAGAGACTTTTATTCTTGTGATAAAATAAAAGTCTCTCTCACTGTAACATGATAATATTTAGATCTGTTCCTGTGTGTTTCTATCCAGGAGCTGGAACACAAAGTCATCACTCTGATAAAGAATGAGCTGAAGAGGTTTAGGAAGCTCCTGAGTCCAGATTACCCAGCATGCACTGAGAGGGAGGTGGAGGATGAGGAGGATCTGCACAGTGTCAGAGACGGAGCGCTGAAGATCACACTGCACGTCCTGAAGAACATGAACCACACAGATCTCGCTAACACACTGCACAACAGTAAGAGCTCTGAGTCATGACTTTATTCCATCAGCTTCACTTTAGAGAGAGGAAATAGTTTTAGATATGAAGACTTTTAGTTTTACATTTAATTTTAATATCATGTTGTATCTGTTCATTGGTCCAGCTTCAATAATATTTAGTCCATCAGTCAGGAATTAATAGCAGCGTTTGTACGATTTTGCATTATAACTATTTATTACAAACTAGATATTACTTTTTTTTTAGAGTCTGTAGGTTCTGTGTATCAGACAAAGTTGAAGTCCAATCTGAGAGAGAAGTTTAAAAGAATTAATGAAGGAATCTCACAGCATGGAAGCTCAGCACTTCTGAATGAGATCTACACTGAGCTCTACATCACAGAGGGTTGGAGTGGAGACGTCAATAATGAACATGAGGTGAGACAGATTGAGGCAGCGTCCAGGAGACCAGCAACACAGGAGAAACCCATCAAATGTAATGAGATCTTTAAAGACAAGTCCATCAGAACTGTGCTGACTAAAGGAGTTGCTGGAATTGGAAAAACAGTCTCTGTGCAGAAGTTCATCCTGGACTGGGCTGAAGGAGAAGTAAATCAGGACGTCACCTTCATGTTCCCACTTCCCTTTAGAGAGCTGAATCTGATGAAGCAGCAAAATCTCAGTCTGATGAAACTTCTTCATCACTTTTTCCCAGAAATAAGAGAACTAGAATCAATAGACTGTGACTCCTACAAAGTGGTGTTGATCTTTGATGGTCTGGATGAGTGTCGACTTCCTCTAAATTTCCAGAAGAATGAGATATTGTGTGATGTGACAGAGTCAGCCTCAGTGGATGTGCTGCTGACGAACCTCATCAAGGGGAATCTGCTTCCCTCTGCTCTCCTCTGGATAACCACAAGACCAGGAGCAGCCAATCAGATCCCTCCTGAGTGTGTAGACCAGGTAACAGAGGTACGAGGCTTCAGTGATCCTCAGAAAGAGGAGTACTTCAGGAAGAGGATCAGTGATCAGAGCCTGGCTGATAACATCATCACTCACCTGAAGTCTTCAAGAAGCCTCTACATCATGTGTCACATCCCAGTCTTCTGCTGGATCTCAGCCACTGTTCTACAACAAATGTTGGATGAAGCAGAGGGTGGAGACAGCCCCAAGACTCTGACTCAAATGTACACACACTTCCTGATCTTTCAGATCAAACACAAGGACCAAAAGTACCATCAGAAATGTGACCCTGATCCTCAGCAGACCAGAAAGAGTATCATGGCACTGGGAAAACTGGCTTTCCACCAGCTGGAGAAAGGAAACCTGATCTTCTATGAGGACGACCTGAGAGAGTGTGGCATTGATGTCAGAGAAGTGTCAGTGTACTCAGGAGTGTGTACCCAGATCTTCAGAGAAGAGTTTGGGCTTCACCTGGGGAAGGTGTTCAGCTTCGTACATCTGAGTGTTCAGGAGTTTCTGGCTGCTTTATACACATTTCTGTATTTCATCTCAAAAAAGAGAAATGTGTTAGAGAAGAAAGATCTTAAAAGTTTCATCAGAAATCTAAACATGTCTGATCTCCTCAGGAGTGCAGTGGACAAGGCCTTACAGAGTGAGAATGGACACCTGGACCTGTTCCTCCGCTTCTTTCTGGGTCTCTCACTGGAGACCAATCAAACTCTTTTACGAGACTTAATGCCACAGACAGGAAGCAGATCTCACAGCAAACAGGAAACAGTGGAGTACATCAAGGAGAAGATCAGGAAGAATCCATCTCCAGAGAAATCCATCAATCTGTTCCACTGTCTGAATGAACTGAATGATGATTCTCTAGTGCAGGAAGTACAAACTTACCTGAACAGAGAAGGTTACAGTCGTCTCAGAGGAACCAGACTCTCTCCTGCTCAGTGGTCAGCTCTGGTGTTTGTGTTACTGACCTCAGAACAGAAGCTGGATGTGTTTAATTTGAGTAAATATGATCCATCACATGAATGTCTTCTGAAGCTGCTGCCAGTGGTCAAAGCCTCCAGAAAAGCTGAGTGAGTATTTTTATTTATAACTGTATTACTGCATGGTTTATTATTTTAATGTAACACTGAACTGCACTGTTTGGATTAATGTGTGTTAATAGTTCCTCTAATCATCTTTACACAAACCTCTGGTACTTTTACAGAAGATTGTGTCACTTTTTACACTAACATGTTATATCTGAACTGAGGGCTGGGCCACATGGACAACATCTTATAACATCATATGAGGCATTTTATAGCTTTTATATATGAATCATGAAACATTAAGTGTTCTCTAAAATGTATGTAAAAATATCTCTACAAAATAACTGCATGCATTTAAGAACTACAGACATTTCTGAACTAAACACCAGTGAAAGACTTTCTGTTCTGTTTATATTGAAAGTGACATTTAACAAAACTCTCACAGATGAGAAAAACATCAGACTGACAAAATGGGATCAATATGGATAGAAAATATAAAAAGTAAATATTAAAACACTCTAATGTCCTTCATGTATGTCTTTATGTTGAAGTTCCTCATCTTTTGTTGTGTGTGACACAGTGTTGTGGGGAGATTCACTCTGTCATGGCTTTTTTACTCAATTGTTCTTTCTAATAAAAATAAAACATAAATGCTTTTTAAAACTTTAACCCAATACGAAGGACAAACAAAAGTCTCCTTCAGTCTGCACTACTGCTAAACTTTACCAAGGACTGAGCTTGTGGTCAATAAAACATCAACCATCATTTTGGACCTCGACACATCAGACAGACGAAGTGGGAAAATGTTCAGCTTTATCTTCTTATTATGTTAGAAACAAGCTAGGCAGCGAACTCAGATGTGTGATGAAGATTTTCTTTCTCTAACACTGACCTGTTTGTAGAGGATGGAGTTTAAATGTGACTTTTTATATGAAGACTTTTATTTTGATGGGGTTCTTTGTTCTTTGCTTATCAAGTGTACAAGCAGGTAAAAAGAGAGAGGATGAATAATGTGTCACAGGTGAGTGTAGTGTCGTGACCACTGTTATTAAAAAGTCCTGTTTTGTTCTACTTGGAGCTCGACAAAGACACCAAACTGTTAATGATCACATTCTTGTTCTTGGGTCGTGATTGTTGTTAATCTGTTGTAGTTGAATTATAGACAGTTTTTTGTCTGGTTCACTGCATCAGAAGATGGTGGATGTGGTAAAAACAGACGGTGAACACAAAGACGGTCGCACGTGACGGTCGGTCAGGTTTATCACCGTTACTGTTGAAGAGACGTCAGGTTTCGTTCTGTGGAACCTTTCTGTGGATTTTGGAGACATTAAGCTGTGGACTGTGTTTGTATTTATAAGCAGCTGTAGTGAATCTATATTTTTGTTGTACAACATTAATAACAGACTGGTTTTGTTCTCTGTTCATCATTATGTACTGATAAAATATCACACATTGGTACACTACATTCTACCATGTCACTTATAGCCCCCTGAAGCCCACCTACACAAATCCTTTAGTGTAACACACAGTAGTGTTGTGTTAGATTTGTACCTACAAGGTGGGTTAGATTTCCTGCTATGTGTATAGTCAGTGTTTTAGATTGAACAAACGAATGTCTGTATGTTGATCCATCTAAAGCTAATACTTGTGTATATACAGTGTGACTCATTTAAAGGTAAGAAGTTTGACTTTGTTTATTTCTGATGCTGTGTGCAGTCGTGCTGATGTGACGTCACTCTGTAAACAGGGAAGGAGCTCAGATTTGAGAAGAAAACCCCACGTTCACTTCTCAGTTGTGGAGGCATGAAAGACATGATCCCATTTACTCTGTGGAGAAAGAAGGGTTCACTAAGTTGTGTTGAAATAGTAACAGTGACATCTGTAGTAAACAGTACAATGTTCTTTCTAATATCCTTTATTTACATTGTTTATGATCGATGAGAGATTTTTACACATCTATATTTTATAAAAAATACAAATCATGATCAAGAATCGTTTATAAGGTTAAAAAATCTAACTTCCTCTTTAGTTTGGATGTGTTTGGACGTATGTGAACACACCACCTGTACTCAGGTCCACACCAAACACCTGAACCAGTGTGTGTGTAAAATCAGAGGTCTGGAGGTGACAGATTTGTACGTGTACGAGCACAGAGAACAACACACACCAACTGTTTTAGTGTCTCTGTGAAATCCAACATATAACTGAGTGTAAAGTACGACTAGTATTGTCATGTTATTAACTGGTAGTGTACAGCTGTATAATTCTTTATGTTCTGTAATAAAATGCACTGTATCTGCAGTGTTGGGTGTAGAAACTTGAACACAGATCAGAGTGTAGTGTTTGTAGGCTGCTCGCTCTCACATGTGTGTGTTATGTACATGACCTAATGGTCTTATAATAAATTGTAGCTGAGAGATTGTGGAGTGCAGAAAGACGTCCCTGCTCCTGTAAATGTGCTGATGTGGTGTCCTGTCCTCTGATTTGTGTGTGTGACACAAACACACTGACATTTCTGTTACAGCTTCAACTTTAGCTGGATTA
>NC_062518.1:50910299-50942799 GCF_022655615.1 Tachysurus fulvidraco
AAATTTGTCTGTAATTCTGTCCTGTTGTGTTTTTCAGCATTAAGGATAAGACACTCACCAGGTCTGGTGTATGACAGGAGTCTCTCCTCAGACCTTTTTTCCAGGATAAAGCAGTTATGGTGGTGAAGCGTTAGAACACGTCCCACATTTCCAGCAGTTTGGGAGCTGAATCATTCATATTCAGATGTAGAAGATCCATAACAATAACTGTGACTGATCACATCCTTTTATCCTCTCAGCTACAACTTCACACTTTAACATCTTTTACAATCCAAAGTCAAATCCTTCAGCATCTACACACAACACAGAGATATCATCACATCATCACACTGATTACACAAATACACATCCATGTGTTACAGATGTTTACACATTATTTTTACCTCTTTAATTGGATCTCAGATTAGTTTCTCCACAGATGATTGACTCACAGTTGTGATGTTGATTTATTTCTTTTCCTTTAAAAGTCTCTTCTTTTCAAACCCTTTTCACCAAACACTTTTATAATCTTTATTAAAATCCCTTTAAACATTAAAGGAATCTTCTTTTTTGTAGTTGATCTATTTTTCTATATTTCTATTTCTTCTTTCTTAATTTCCTCATGACATTTTTTTTATCTTGGTTGCATCTTGTTTTTATATCATTTAACTTCTTTTTCCTCTTTCCACCATTTATTTTGCTTTATTTCTTCATTTTGTCCCTTCGTTCTTTCTCCTTCCTTTTTTATATTTTTGTTCTCTTTGAACAATTCATTCTCTATATTTTTTAAAATGTACTTTTACTTGTTCTTTTGTTCTTTCGTTCTTTCTTTCTTTCCGATATTTAAATAAAAATATTTAATTAAAAATGTAACATTATCTTCCTCATTCATTTCCTTTCCTTTTTCTTTTTCTATAATTTCTCTAATCTTAAAATCATAGTGTTTTTTCTTTAAACGTTCTGTATTTAGAACCCATACACTTTGTCCCCTTTCTACATTATTCCAGTCTTAAAAAATAAAAACTCATGATACTCAAACTTGTTTCCTTACATCTGATTTTGTCTGTAAAGTTTTCTACATTTCTTGTACATAAAATAAAGTGAATCGTTGTCCTGCAAGTTTTTCACTATATCTCTAAGCTGCCTCCATGCTCCCCTTTCTTAAACCCCATAGAGGAGATTTTATCTGCGTGGAGGTGGAAGGTGATGTTGACGAGAACTTGTGGCCAAATGCAAGAGAGAGCGCAGACTAGAACCATCACTGTAATGTACTATAATGAACAACTACACATGTACAGTAATGTGTAGAATGTATTTTATTTATTCTTTTTTATTATCATTGCAGCCCTGGAGTTTTTCTCTCTTTTTTCACCTTTTGGTTATACAGTTTTTTACAATCACTGTGACAGTTTTTTCAATACATTTAACATTAAATTCTTAACACCGTTAGCACAAATGTGGCCAAATGCAGTTTTTTTTTATTATTATAATTCCGGTGTTTTTTCTGTTTGTATATCTTGTTGTAAAAATGTCCTTTTGCAAATAAAGTCGTTACTGCAGCAATTCTGTGTCTGTATTTTTTTTTTACTTGTAAAAGGCCATGATCTCATTTTATAAAAACAACTAGAAAAAGAATGACGGAGCTATTTTCATTCATTCTTACTTTTGTAATGTTAGATCAGTCAGACATGTTTAAAGATATTACACCTGAAGTCATTTATACTGACGTACGTGTCCCTCAGTGACACTTGTTTTGGGATTGTGTAGAAAACCTTCCACACTATTATTACCTAACTGGGTTAGTATTGAAAACACAAGATCAACTATCAGAGTCGGTCTTACCTTGAACGCAGGTGTCCTTCCAAGTCCCTCGGTCCTCTTCAAGTTCTTCTACCTAATCTATTGTTTGTATCTTTAGATGAAGGAGTCAGACTTAGACCTTCTTGTCTTATCAGGATCCTCACAATGGGAGGCCTTGTTTTTATTAAAAGCAGTGTAATACAGATAAATGTGTGTAATATATGTAAAGTCAAATTACAAATAAAATCTGCTTCAAATAATCAAACAATTCTAGTGTAAGTAGAAGAAAATAAAATAAACCAAGAAACAGTCTCCAAGTTAAAAACCAAAAGTTATGTGTCACATACACGTACATACAGGGTACGACATGCAGTGACATGCTTTTTACATCTGTCCGGTATATAAGCATAAAAAAAGGAACACAATTTAGGATAAAAAAAATAAACTAAAAGGAGATAAATAAATAAAAAAGTATCAACTGTATAAAAAACTATATAAAATATGAAAATATAAGTGAAAATAATGTATATAGATAAATATACATATATAAATATAATTAGTTCTTCAGGTTTTTTGCCGCTGCTGATTGTGTGTTTTTATGCCGACTGTGTTTTTTATACTGCTGACACAAAACCTTGTGATTTCACATCAAGCTTTCAATGTTACTCTCTATCTTGACATTTAAACATGCTACTGAACATTACATCATTTCTTGAGCAGACAAATGATTACGTAAGTTCGTATAAATGGTAAAGAAAACTTATAACAATTCTATAAACTTCTTTCAGCAAGATGATGGGTCTTTATCCAACTGTCTAGGTACAGTGTCTGTTCCTCCTGTTGTTGTATCAGCTTCCTTCTGGATCTCTTCTTCACAGGTTTAATCAGATACATTCACTTTCTTTATTCCATACAACAGTGTCCCCATTTCCTTTAGTTTATTTGACATTACTTTAGTGCATTATTAACCCTCATGGTGTGTTGATAGAAATGTTAAGAGTGGAGTAACTGCCATAACACCAACATCTGGTTATCCTTATGTGACAATCTCATCCAATACAATAAAGAGACAAAGTGACATCAATGCAGCAAAATGAGAGAAAAGTAATAAAAGACAACAAAGACACAAAGCAAGGAAGAAGGAAGTTCTGGCAGACTCAGAAGAAACAAGTCGTAAACTTTACTCTTGTACACATTATATACACAAATAAAAGTAGTAATAACACTCGGTCAGACAAATACAGACGCTTTAACACACTTTGTCAGTGGTTATTTACTCTATATATTAGCCTTAAAACTCGCAGGAGACAAACAACAAACCTCTCACACCGATCTGCAGCTCTAAACTCCACCCCTTCATCCAATCATAATTCTCAGTATACCTGCAGAGGCGGGAATAAGAAGGACAAGGGCCAATCAGAAAGAAATGAACTAACCTGCTGGGCAAAGCCACGTTTTTAGACAGTGTATTACTAACAAACTCTTAAAGGGGACGTGCACAATTATTTTATCACAAAGACACAGTTATGATATTATATGAACCACAAACAATCATAAATGCCCCATTACATGAAAATAAAAGAAATGATACTTAATATAACCCCAGCTGGGCTACACTAATGTTTCGGTAAATATATAACGTTTGTTTTGAAACAGTTTTTGAAAGTGGTGTTTACTGAATTAGTTTAGTTTCTCTACCTCTTATGCTGTATATCTGTTGTTTTTTTTCTTCCCCCATTAAGGGAATTGTGCGAGTTCCTGTACCGTGTCAGTACGCCCACAAACTGACCTTCCTGGTCGGTCAGAGCATCCACAAAGAGCCCAACGTCAACCTGGACGACTTTCTTTACTATTTGTAAAAGGTGTTCTGTGTTGATCAAGAGAAGAATTCTTGTTAAGAATTTATTTGCAATTTGCAAAATTTGTTGTAGGTTAAAAGTAAAATGCAGTCTTCGAGACTGAAGCTTGTTTGTTTCAAGAACAATTTAGCGTTCCTAACTTGTTTTTTCTTGTACTAAAATAAAAGCCCTTTGCCTGCTGATTGCCTGAACATGCCCACTCTTTGCACTTTTGTGGTCGTTGAGGTGCCATTACTTAAAACATAAAACTGATCGTATAAAATACTTCTAGATAATTGCCTCCAACATTTATTCTGCAGTTCTTAATTATTTAAGACTATTTAGTGGTGAATAAAAACATGTTGTTTCTGGTTGTTTTATTGCATGTCCAGTTGATTGTGTTCTCTCACAGCTTTTAGGATCGTATGAGTTTTAGATGGAGCTGCTGTAATAAACTTTGTCTAATAAAGTAACCAGAAAGTTTACAATGACAAAGTGAAATGAGGACCACAGATTCAGTTTCAGTGTTCTGTTAAAAATATAACGCAACAAATGCTCAATTATTCACATAAATGTGTGATGAAATTATTAATAAACTATATACTGACTGCCCCATTACACCTCTGGGAACCCCTTTAACTAATACTCCTAGCACTCAAGCTGTGAAGAGGATCTGAATCGGCTCCTTCAAAGACAGAAGACAAAGAACGCTCCTGGCCCAGACGGGGTCTCTCCATCCTGTCTCAAAGCATGTTCTGACCAACTGGCTCCTATCTTCACCCATATCGTTAACAGATCCATTTATCTTTCTGTGCCAATTAAGGAAGTTCGGTCTGCCACAGGAGCTGTTGATGCATTTCTACACTGCAGTCATTCAATCTGTCCTGTGCAAATACATCCATAACCATCTGGTTTGGAGCAGCAATTAAGCAGGACAGAAACAAACTGCAAAATACACTGTAAAAATAGCAGAAAAAAGAATTGGCCCCCCCGGCCCACTCCCCAGGACTTGTATAAGAACCAGAATCCGGGTAGTAAAAATCACTACTGACCCTTAGCACCCTGGACACAACCTCTTTCAGCTCTTTCCTTCTCTCAGACACTACAGAGCTTTGCTTACTGCCAGACACAGGAACAGTTTCTTTCCCCAGGCCCCTTATCACCCTGATTAATAACCCACCATACTAATATTCCCTGCTTCATATCTATAAGTACTGCATTATCAGAGCTGTCAGTCATCACACCATCCGTATATGTTACACACACTACTGCTGCTGTATATTGTACAAAAGCATATTACACAATATTGTTATTAGCACTACCATGCACTTCTCACACTTTATACACATAACTGATCAGTCATGTATTCTATATTCATATTTAATACTCATTCTGTGTGTAGTAAAGTGTGTAAGAGTGTGTAGTAAAGTGTGTAAGAGTGTGTAGTAAAGTGTGTAAGAGTGTGTAGTAAAGTGTGTAAGAGTGTGTAGTAAAGTGTGTAAGAGTGTGTAGTAAAGCTCTCTAGCTAAAGGAGAACAACAATTTTCTAGAGCAACATTTTCTAGAACATCACAACAGTTTTAAATTAAACAACTTACAGTTTATCCATTTATAGTTATATTTAATGTGCTGGAACGTCCATGCAATATGGTAGTTCTTGTTCTAGTCTCAGTCTTCTTCTTCTTCCTCTCTCTCTCTCTCTCTCTCTCTCTCTCTCTCTCTCTTTCTCTCTCTCTCTCTCACTTGCTCTCTCGCTCGCTCGCTCTCTCTCTCTCTCTCTCTCTCTCTCTCTGTCTCACTTGCTCTCTCTCTCTCTCTCTCTCTCTCTCTCTCTCTCTCTCTCTCTCTCTCTGTATGTAAACACTTCACTCTGACCATTCCAAAGCACTGACACTGGAGACTCCTTCCATAAACATGTCTTTAAAGTCTAAGTGAAATTGTAAGGAATAAAAAATTTACAATTAAATATGTTTGATATTTATTTTCTGTCACATCAGATCTGCTTTAATCACCGTGTCTGAAGTTCCAGTTCCTCCCAAAGTCCAGGAGAACTTTCAGGACAATGCAGGTCTGACAGCTTCATTTTTGAAGACTGTTAAATAAAAACATGGCTTTAAATCTATAAATTAGCAACCAGACATTAAAAAAAACCATAGACATGAAATTTGATATGTGCCTACAAACAACTTGATTTTTATGATAAATATCTGTTTTGTTTATTCTATGTATAAAAGGCTGTAGGGAACTTGTTTCTGTCGGTGAGCCTGAGACCCATCAGAAGGCTCCAGCATCACAGGAAAATAGGGAATGTGGTTCCAGGACCCAGAGTCTCCAGGAGCTCCGTATGGGCCAGACACGGTGTGGTGCATCGACACTGTGAGCAGTGAAGTACGAGAACTGTACGCCTATGAAAACCTGGAGCAGCTCGCCCGTGGTTACCCCACCAAGGTCCTGCTTTTACCAGAGTCGATGGGGAGCCCCGGGGCCACCGTGTACCACAGATCGCTTTACTACCGACGCAGACAGAGCTGCGTTATGATCTTGCCACCGAGAACATCGTGGCCTGGATTCCCAGGACACCCAGGATTCCACAGCCAGTATCCTTATTCCTGGGGTGGCTACACCGACATCGGAGCCTCGTGGAGCCGTCATTATCTCACAGCTGGATCCTGAACACCTGAGAGTGATCAGAAGCTGGGAGACAAACATCCAGAAGAACAAAGTGGCGAACGCTTTCATGGTGTGTGGCAGACTGTACACTGTACAACCCAACTTTTATAACATCGTGTAACTTAGCGCCATCTTCTGGCAAATAGATTCAACTGCAAATACAGTGATAACATAAGTGCTTCCAAAACGTCTTCTGGTGGAGGAATAGCTGCTTTATTCAAAGATGCCTTTCAATGCAAGCAAGTGTTACTTGGTGATTACCAGTCTTTTGAATATTTGTGTATTGCTCTAAAAGGTACACCACGCATTCTGTTAACAATTATTTATAGGCCTCCTAAATACACCCCAACTTTTGTTGATGAATTCACAGAACTTTTATCACCAATCTCCTCTGAATTTGATTATTTTGTTATTGCTGGAGATTTCAACATTCATATAGACAATGCAGAAAACAATACTGTTAAATGTTTTAAACACGTTTGATCTGACCCAACACGTGTAAGGTCCTACACACAATAGGGGACACACTCTTGATCTGCTCATTAACAAGGGTCTAAACATTCCATCCACTGTTATCAAGGATGAAGCGCTATCTGACCATTTCTGTGTTTACTTTGATTTACTGATCTGTCCTGCCACTGATGCTAGATCTGTCTATGTCAAAAAAAGGTTCATAAATGAAGACACCAGTGAGGTATTTATGAATGCTATATCAATGTTGCCAAACATATCAGCAGACTCTGTTGATGTTCTCCTTGAAAATTTTAACTTAACAGTTAAAGATGTTATTGATGGTATAGCTCCAGTAAAGGTCAGGATGATCACTGGCAGACATAAAGCACCTTGGAGAAACACAACAGCGGTACAGAGCATGAAAAGAACATGCAGAAAAGCTGAACGGATGAAAACAAAACTTGAAGTACATTATAGCATCTATAAGGACAGTCTTCGTGCTTTCAATGTAGAACTAGGCACAGCTAGACAGATCTTCTTCTCTAACATTATAAACAACAACATAAACAACATTTGCACTCTTTTTGCTACTGTAGAGACACTAACAAACCCCCCAAATCAAGTTCCTAGTGAAATGCTCTCTGACAACAAATGCAATGAGTTTGCAACCTTTTTCTCTGAGAAAATCAGTAATATCAGAATGGCAATCAATACGGCCTCATATTGTAATGTGGTCAGTCAGACCTCACTACAACAACCTCAAAAACTGGTCATTTTCTCAGAATTTGACATAATCGATATAAAAACCCTGGAAGAAACAGTACAACATCTTAAAGCATCAACTTGCAGCCTTGACACCCCCCCCCATCCTTTCTCAAAAGGTACTTAACTGCTTAGAAACTGACCTCTTAACAATAGTAAATACGTCTCTGCTCACAGGCACTTTTCTAGAGTCCCTAAAAACAGCAGTTGTTAAGCCTCTCCTAAAAAAGAGTAACCTAGACAAAACCACACTTAGCTACAGACCAATCTCTAATCTTCCTTTTATAGGCAAGATCATTGAAAAGGTTGTTTTCAATCAGCTGAACAAATTCTTAAATTCAAATGGCTACCTGGACAATTTTCAATCTGGTTTCCTCCAGCATCACAGCACAGAGACAGTGCTCATAAAGATAATAAATGATATTCGCTTAAACTCTGATTCGGGTAAAATATCAGTGCTGGTGCTACTAGATCTTAGTGCTGCCTTTGACACGGTAGATCACACCATACTCTTACATAGACTGGAAAACTGGGTAGGGCTTTCTGGGATGGTCCTCAAATGGTTTAAATCATACCTAAAAGGAAGAGGTTACTATGTGAACATAGGTAACCATAAATCTGAGTGGACATCCATGACATGTGGAGTCCCACAGGGCTCAATTCTCGCACTGCTTCTCTTTAATTTGTATATTGTCCCAATTGGTCAAATAATGAAAAATAACCAAATCACTTACCACAGCTATGCAGATGACACCCAGATATACTTAGCCCTGTCCCCTTATGACTACAGCCCCATTGACTCTCTATGTAAGTGCATTGATGAAATTTTTTCATAAAAAAAGAAAAATGAATTGTGTTTTTCTGAATTAATGAGATCCCTCAAAATCCTGCCAGGAGCTCTATTTTAGGTGGATTGGATGATAGTAAACATGTCCCACCTTTTAAGTTTAAGGGATCTCATTAATTCAGAAAAACGGAGCAAAATAATTTTTTCATGAAGATTATTCTCATAATTCTGAGATAATTAACTCATTAATTCATAAAAACAAAGTAGAATTTTTTTACCTTGAGTGAATGCAATACGCTTCCGTACGATTCATATCCTCTTTACAAATAGAGTGCAACTTGAGTGCTAGGAGTATTAGTTAAAGGGGTTACCAGAGGTGTAATGGGGCAGTCAGTATATAGTTTATTAATAATTTAATCACACATTTATTTGAATAATTGAGTATTTGTTGCATTATATTTTTAACAGAACACTGAAACTGAATCTGTGGTCCTCATTTCACTTTGTCATTGTAAACTTTCTGGTTACTTTATTAGACAAAGTTTATTACAGCAGCTCCATCTAAAACTCATACCATCCTAAAAGCTGTGAGAGAACACCATCAACTGGACATGCAATAAAACAACCAGAAACAACATGTTTTTATTCACCACTAAATAGTCTTAAATAATTAAGAACTGCAGAATAAATGTTTGAGGCAATTATCTAGAAGTATTTTATATGATCAGTTTTATGTTTTAAGTAATGGCACCTCAACGACCACAAAAGTGCAAAGAGTGGGCATGTTCAGGCAATCAGCAGGCAAGGGGCTTTTATTTTAGTACAAGAAAAAACAAGTTAGGAACACTAAATTGTTCTTGAAACAAACAAGCTTCAGTCTCGAAGACTGCATTTTACTTTTAACCTACAACAAATTTTGCAAATTGCAAATAAATTCTTAATAAGAATTCTTCTCTTGATCAACACAGAACACCTTTTACAAATAGTAAAGAAAGTCGTCCAGGTTGACGTTGGGCTCTTTGTGGATGCTCTGACCGACCAGGAAGGCCAGTTTGTGGGCGTACTGACACGGTACAGGAACTCGCACAATTCCCTTAATGGGGGAAGAAAAAAAACAACAGATATACAGCATGAGAGGTAGAGAAACTAAACTAATTCAGTAAACACCACTTTCAAAAACTGTTTCAAAACAAATGTTATATATTTACCGAAACATTAGTGTAGCCCAGCTGGGGTTATATTAAGTATCATTTCTTTTATTTTCATGTAATGGGGCATTTATGATTGTTTGTGGCTCATATAATATCATAACTGTGTCTTTGTGATAAAATAATTGTGCACGTCCCCTTTAAGAGTTTGTTAGTAATACACTGTCTAAAAACGTGGCTTTGCCCAGCAGGTTAGTTCATTTCTTTCTGATTGGCCCTTGTCCTTCTTATTCCCGCCTCTGCAGGTATACTGAGAATTATGATTGGATGAAGGGGTGGAGTTTAGAGCTGCAGATCGGTGTGAGAGGTTTGTTGTTTGTCTCCTGCGAGTTTTAAGGCTAATATATAGAGTAAATAACCACTGACAAAGTGTGTTAAAGCGTCTGTATTTGTCTGACCGAGTGTTATTACTACTTTTATTTGTGTATATAATGTGTACAAGAGTAAAGTTTACGACTTGTTTCTTCTGAGTCTGCTGCACAGACAGCCGAAGCTACGCTAATTCTCCTGACTATCTGACTGCTTTCCTACACTTTAGTTTAGTTAACGATGTGACTGGGAGGAATTCATGGACCAGTTGGGACTTACCTCGGACGTGCTTTGGAGTATCGTTGCTATGGCGATAAAGGATCGGTTCGGTAGAGGAGGGACTACAGAAAGATCTACAGCTTCAGAGGAGGGAATTTGGTGTTCCAGCCGCCTGGGAAGCCGTTCAGGTGATTTGTTTATTTTATTATTTTATTTTATTAAATCTGAGGTGATTATTGATATAAACTAAGTTAGTGAGGTAGAGTAAATCTGAGGCAATTATTAATATAAACTAAGTTAGTGAGGTAAGGTGAATCTGAGGCGATTATTAATATCAACTAAGTCAGTGAGGTAACGTAAATCTGAGGCGATTATTGATATAAACTAAGTTAGTGAGGTAAGGTGAATCTGAGGCGATTATTGATATAAACTAAGTTAGTGAGGCAAAGTTAAACTGAGGCAATTATTAATTTAAAAGAAATTAGTGAGATAATGTAAATCTGAGGCGACAATTAATGTAAACTAAGTTAGTGAGATAAAATAAATCTGAGGCAATTATTAATATAAAGTAAGTTAGTGAGATAATGTAAATCTGTGGCGATTATTGATATAAACTAAGTTAGTGAGGTAATGTAACTCTGAGGCAATTATTTATATAAACTAAGTTATTGACATAATGTAAATCTGAGGCGATTATTGATATAAACTAAGTTAGTAAGGTAAGGTAAAACAGGTGATTATTAATATAAACTAAGTTAGTGAGGTAACGTAAATCTGAGGTGATTATTAATAGAAACTTAGTGAGGTAAGGTAAATCTGAGGCGATTATTAATATAAACTAAGTTAGTGTGGAAACGTAAATCTGAGGTGATTATTAATTTAAACTAAGTTAGTGAGGTAGGGTAACGTTTCTTCCCCTCTTCCACATTGCCCCATCATCTGCATATACATTAAAGCTGTTTAAATCCCTAGATGAATTCCGTCGAATACATCATTAATCATTATGTTAAATAATAAAGAACTAATGGCACTTCCCTGTGGTGTTCCATGGTGTACCTACACCATCTCAGAAATTGTATTTATTGTAATTGTAAGAAACTTAAAACCCAATTAGAAAATCTTCCTTCAATTCCCATTCTTTGTAGCTTTAACAGCAATCCTTCTCTCCACATCATATCGTATGCTTTCGATGTCAAAGTATACTGCCACTAACACCTCTTTCATTGCTAGTGCCTTTTTAACATCAGTTTCTAATCTAATTAATGTATCTAGGGTGGATCTACCTGGTCGAAAACCATATTGATGAGGAGCCATTAATCCTTTGCTTTCCAATATATAATAAAATAATAATAAAGTCGATTAATGATCATTTTTTCCATTACTTTATAGAGGTTAGATGTCAGAGCTATCGGCCTATAATTTCCTGCTATAGTAGCATCTTTCCCTGGTTTATGAACCGGGATTACAATTGCTTGCTTCCGTGATAGCGGTAATTGTCCTTCCCTCCAAATTTTGTTAAAAAGATCTAATATTACTTTAAGTATTATGTCATCAATCTGTTTAATCATAGTATAGCAGATTCTATCTATAAAGCAGTACTTCTAACCCTCATTAAGACTCTTTTAAGTTCCCACAAATTAAAAGCAGCATCGGTTTTTATTAAAAATATCTCGATTTTGCTTTAATATTTCTTCTCTCTGTCTTTTATAATTTATTACTAGGTTATCTGAGCTGTGTGCCTTTTGAAAGGTGGAAGCGAACATTTCGGCTTTATCTTCTTGGGTCACTGCTGTTTTCCCTTCATCTACTAGTACTGGTATATTCTGAGCTCTATAAACCCCAACCATTTTTGAGGACACCCCATACCTCTCCTATTTGGGTTTCCCTTCCTATAGTGGAGCAGAATGAATGCCAGAACTTCCTTTTAGCTTGCTTTATTATCTTCCTTGCCTGAGCCCATTTCTTCTGATAACTAATTAAAGTTATAGGTATTAAGGTTTCCCTAAGCTCTCTAAAGGCCTTATTTCTATCTTTAACAGCTTTAGTGCATTAATCATTCCACCATGGAACAATTTTCAATCTTACTTTACCTTCTGATTTAGGAATGGATTCTTCAGCTGCATTTATAATAATTGTAATTAATTGATCAGAACACAAATCTATATCACCAGCTAAGCTATAATTCACCATTCTATTGATGCATACCCTGTTAAATTTATCCCAATCGGCTTTATCAAATCTCCATCTATTTGGCATTGTTTTATTTGTTGATAAATTTCCAGTCCCACATTGCATAAAATTGGAAAATGATCACTTCCCAATGTAGATTGCTCTAGTACTTCCCATTTACATTCTAATGCTATAGTTCCAGAGACGACTGTTAGATCAGTACATGACAGAGAAGAATCCCTCATATTGAATCTAGTACCCTTCCTGTTATTTAAACACACTAAAGCATATTCTTCTCTTCTACTACCCTACCATTATTATCTGTGCAAGTATTACCCCAAAGTGAATTATGTGCATTAAAATCCCCACACCATATAAAATTTTCCCCAGCTTTGGTTCTTATCATATTTGGATAATCGAGAGTTAACTGATTACAAGGATTATAAAGGTTTACCACCTTTAATCCCCCTCCCTGAGTCCACACCTCACAACAACACATTTGTTTTATTTTTTTATTTTTTTTTAATTCGAGTCACTAATAGAGTGACTAAGTGCAGTGCTATAATGGAAGTCGTGGTGATTTTATATGTGTGTATATATATATATATGTGTGTGTGTGTGTGTGTGTGTGTGTGTGTGTATGTGTGTATATATTCTTCCTTTACACAAGTCTTCTTAAGTTTCTCTGTTTGTATTTGAATACATAATTAAGACATTTAAGGACTACAAAAACATCTGTTTTAAGCGGAACCACTCAATAACTTCTGCTTCTGCTGATGGCAAGCAGGTTAATCCACAACATGCACAGTCATCCTGCAGTGGCACTAAGACAAGAACAAATCTAAATTGTTGAGAGCCAGCAGCATGCACGAGATGTTATCAGACACCGGCATGTACAGGATGGAGTTACAGGACTCTACATACCTGACACTGGTTCTCTTAATACTGGTTCTCAGCAAATAAATGATAATAAATATAAAGGTACACCACGACCAATTATTAACTTATCCATCAGTAAACAGACAGACATAGATAATACAAAGAGAAGGAGAAATAGGGAAAGAAAAGCGAAATGTAAGGTGAATCAACAAAGAAAAATTGATGTAAAAATACAAAAGGTTGAAGAATTGGTTGAAGAGTATTTGAGTATGAGTGTTTAAAAGAGACCGAGGGTATACCTAGACAGCTGGAAGAAGATTCCCAAGGAAAAGAAGACTATGATGCATTGTGTTATGGTGTATTTTCAGAATGTTCAAGAAAATTATGAAATGCTTTTCTTTTACTTCTAATCGTGTGTTCTCATGTAATAGAGCTGATTAGTTTAATATTGTTTATTTTACTGTAAACTTTCTTGTAGTGAACGGTTATAAAGCCTACTGTGTATTACTGAGAGTATCTGCACGCGCAGTGTTTTATAGCTTGCTGCCGAATTCCACGGCAAGAGAAAGCTTCAGTCTTATATAATCACAGCCTGACAAGTTGCAGGAAGTTTACTGCAACCACATGACCATATATGGAAGTGTTAACCATGAGAATAGAGGAAAAAAAGACATTAGCAGTGCACACAGAGTCGACGGCGAGATATTCGTGGGAACCGAGAAGTGTTTGTGAAATAAGATGGTAGTCGTCTAAAGCCAACCAAACCTGACAGCCAAATCTAACTGGCCACAGTAAAAAAGTATAAAAGCTCAGCTTTAATCACATTGTGTGTGAATTCTATTGTAAGCAGCATTAGTGCATGTTATACTTTAGCTTTATACTTTACCTTAGTGCACAAACACACACACACATGCACAGACACATACACACACACACACACACACACACACACACACACACACACACACACACACACACACACACACACACACACACACACACGTCAGCATAAACCAGACAAACCAGTTAGACCAGTGTCAGTAAGAGTGAAAATCAGCAGCTCCATTTTGAGACGAGTGAACAGTAAAAGATTTGAGGAGTAAAAACACAGTGAGTATCTAAAGCTCTAATATATAAACACACTGAAGTGACACTAGATACAGAAGAGTTTTGTGGGTTTGTACTGAAGCTTTAATGTACACAGGTTGTTTTATAACTTGATAGCGTGACTATTTCCTGTAAGTGAACTCTGTGCTTTGTTTAGTCATTTGTGTTTTAATAAATATTTATATCTTATTAAGTATGATAACATATTGTAGGTACTCCGGTTTCCTCCCCCGGTCCAAAGACATGCATGGTAGGTTGATTGGCATCTCTGGAAAATTGTCCGTAGTGTGTGTGTGTGTGTGTGAGTGAATGAGAGTGTGTGTGTGCCCTGTGATGGGTTGGCACTCCGTCCAGGGTGTATCCTGCCTCGATGCCCGATGACACCTGAGATAGGCACAGGCTCCCCGTGACCTGAGAAGTTCAGATAAGCGGTAGAACATGAATGAGAGAGAACATAGTATAGTCACTATTGCATATTTTATTATATCTTGTGTATGTGTTAGTTAGTTAGATTGATAGAGAGAGAGAGAGAGAGAGAGAGAGAGAGAGAGAGAGATGTTATTTTAACTCTTGACGTGTGCACATTATTGTTTCAAAAAGATAAATAAACAAGAATGAAACACACACGCACGCAAGCACACACACACGCATGCACACACACACACACACACACACACACACACACACACACACACACACACACACACACACACACACGTCAGCATAAACCAGACAAACCAGTTAGACCAGTGTGAGTAAGAGTGAAAATCAGCAGCTCCATTTAGTGACGAGTGAACAGTAAAAGATTTGAGGAGTAAAAACACAGTGAGTATCTAAAGCTCTAATATATAAACACACTGAAGTGACACTAGATACAGAAGAGTTTTGTGGGTTTGTACTGAAGCTTTAATGTACACAGGTTGTTTTATAACTTGATAGCGTGACTATTTCCTGTAAGTGAACTCTGTGCTGATTCAGGGTTTAATTTAACACACCGATGTTGGAGTGAAGTAAACGTGTGTCCTGCTGTAATCTGGAGAAGGAGACATGACCTCCAACATGAGTGGGTCTGGGAAACAGGACTTAAAGAAAGACGAGAGGTGACTTACTTTTACATTCACCAGTAATAAATACACACCGTCTCATGGGAACACATCTGTATCTCTAAACACTCACTAGTTAACACAGGAAGTCAACTTTGCTTTAAGGTGTTTAATAGCAGTGAATATATCACTGATCTGATCTAAGAACAGTTTAGACAAATCATTCACTGAGAGAAGAGTAAAAAGGACGGTGTAATGTGGAGCATAAGAGCAGCAGAGCTTTGTGTCAGTGAACTCTACAGGCTTTAAGACCCAGCTGAGTCAGTTAGCTGTGACTGGGACTCCTGATATCAGTGTAATTCCTGACTTATGAAGCCTGTCTCCTGTTTGAATAAGTGTACAGACTGGATCTGAATTAAAAAGATGGAATTATTGGTGTTTAATGATGAACACATTGTTTAACAGTGCTGAGTATTAATTATTGCTGATATTTCTGTTCTAGAATGATGGAGGGAAAGAGATCAGACTCACCAGAACCCAGCTGTGTGTCCATGAAGACTGACAAGTCAATAGAACGTCCATTTAACTTCAGAGACAGAGACAGTTCTACTGATGTGAGGTCAGTATAGTGAGGTGTTTTACAGCAGTGTTCCACCTGATCAAACTCACTCGTCTCATTATGAAGCCCTTCATGAGCTTTATCAGGTGTTGAAGCAGTAAAACACTAAACTGTGCAGTGCTGCAGCTCTCGGACTGGCAGTGAGGAAAAGTGCTTTAAGAGTTCAGTTCAGTCTGCAGTCCCTGAGCTGGAGGGTCTGTGGTGCTACAGAAGAACATTTATACCTGGGACATTAATGACTATATAAAGATTTTATTCATTTATTCAAACATTTGTTTCTAAACATGTTGGTGTCAGTTAGGAAATCCTGAAATCAGTGTATTGTGTTAAGAGTATAGTGTTAAATATCTGTGTGTGTATTTATTAGTGTGTGATTTGTGCAGCTATGAATACATATAGTCCATATTACATGATGGGTTTTGTTTGTTCACAGACCACAAAAATCAAACATCAGCACAAATCAGCTGGACTCTATATTCAAGGTGTGTGTGTGTGTGTGTGTGTGTGTGTGTGTGTGTGTGTGTGTGTGTGTGTGTGTGTGTGTTTAAAGTGTGTAATGTGTGTGTTGTGTTTAAAGTGTGTAATGTGTGTGTTGTGTTTAAAGTGTGTAATGAGTGTGTTGTGTTTTAAGTGTTTAATGTGTGTGTTGTGTGTAATTGTGTGTGTTGTTTAAAGTGTGTAATGTGTGTGTTGTGTTTAAGTGTGTAATGTGTGTGTTGTGTTTCCCGTGTGTCCTGCGTGTGTTGTGTTTCCAGTGTGTCCTGTGTGTGTTGTGTGTGTTGTGTGTCACTGTGGTGTTGTGTGTCCTGTGTGTGTTGTGTTTCCCGTTGTTTCCTGTGTATGTTGTGTGTCTGTGTGTGTTGTGTGTCCTGTGTGTGTTGTGTTTCCCCGTGTGTCATGGTGTGTGTTGTGTTTAAAGTGTTTAATGTGTATGTTGTGTGTAATGTGTGTGTTGTGTGTAATGTGTATAATGTGTATGTTGTGTGTAATGTGTGTGTTGTGTTTAAAGTGTTTAATGTGTGTGTTGTGTGTAATGTGTGTGTTGTGTGTAATCTGTGTGTTGTGTTTAAAGTGTGTAATGTGTGTGTTGTGTGTAATGTGTGTGTTGTGTGTAATGTGTGTGTTGTGATTAAAGTGTGTAATGTGTGTGTTGTGTGTAATGTGTGTGTTGTGTGTAATGTGTGTGTTGTGTGTAATGTGTGTGTTGTGTGTAATGTGTTTGTTGTGATCCCTTGTCATGTCTTGATGTGCAGCAGCATTATGGGTAATCAGTTGTACGAGTTTTAAATGTGAGAATAAAAAGAGACTTTTCTTCTTGTGATAAAATAAAAGTCTCTCTCACTGTAAGATGATAATATTTAGATCTGTTCCTGTGTGTTTCTAACCAGGAGCTGGAACACAAAGTCATCACTCTGATAAAGAATGAGCTGAAGAGGTTTAGGAAGCTCCTGAGTCCAGATTACCCAGCATGCACTGAGAGGGAGGTGGAGGATGAGGAGGATCTGCACAGTGTCAGAGACGGAGCGCTGAAGATCACACTGCACGTCCTGAAGAACATGAACCACACAGATCTCGCTAACACACTGCACAACAGTAAGAGCTCTGAGTCATGACTTTATTCCATCAGCTTCACTTTAGAGAGAGGAAATAGTTTTAGATATGAAGACTATTAGTTTTACATTTAATTTTAATATCATGTTGTATCTGTTCATGGTCCAGCTTCAATAATATTTAGTCCATCAGTCAGGAATTAATAGCAGCGTTTGTACGATTTTGCATTATAACTATTTATTACTAAACTAGATATTACTTTGTTTATTAGAACTCGCCCCTGTGTGTCAGACAAATTTGAAGTCCAATCTGAAAGAGAAGTTTAAAAGAATTAATGAAGGAATCTCACAGCATGGAAGCTCAGCACTTCTGAATGAGATCTACACTGAGCTCTACATCACAGAGGGTTGGAGTGGAGACATCAATAATGAACATGAGGTGAGACAGATTGAGGCAGCGTCCAGGAGACCAGCAACACAGGAGAAACCCATCAAATGTAATGAGATCTTTAAAGACAAGTCCATCAGAACTGTGCTGACTAAAGGAGTTGCTGGAATTGGAAAAACAGTCTCTGTGCAGAAGTTCATCCTGGACTGGGCTGAAGGAGAAGTAAATCAGGACGTCATCTTCATGTTCCCACTTCCCTTTAGAGAGCTGAATCTGATGAAGCAGAACAATCTCAGTCTGATGAAACTTCTTCATCACTTTTTCCCAGAAATAAGAGAACTAGAATCAATAGACTGTGACTCCTACAAAGTGGTGTTGATCTTTGATGGTCTGGATGAGTGTCGACTTCCTCTAAATTTCCAGAAGAATGAGATATTGTGTGATGTGACAGAGTCAGCCTCAGTGGATGTGCTGCTGACGAACCTCATCAAGGGGAATCTGCTGCCCTCTGCTCACCTCTGGATAACCACAAGACCAGGAGCAGCCAATCAGATCCCTCCTGAGTGTGTAGACCAGGTAACAGAGGTACGAGGCTTCAGTGATCCTCAGAAAGAGGAGTACTTCAGGAAGAGGATCAGTGATCAGAGCCTGGCTGATAACATCATCACTCACCTGAAGTCTTCAAGAAGCCTTTACATCATGTGCCACATCCCAGTCTTCTGCTGGATCTCAGCTACTGTTCTAGAACAAATGTTGGATGAAGCAGAGGGTGGAGACAGCCCCAAGACTCTGACTCAAATGTACACACACTTCCTGATCTTTCAGATCAAACACAAGAACCAAAAGTACCATCAGAAATGTGACCCTGATCCTCAGCAGACCAGAGAGAGTATCATGGCACTGGGAAAACTGGCTTTCCACCAGCTGGAGAAAGGAAACCTGATCTTCTATGAGGAAGACCTGAGAGAGTGTGGCATTGATGTCAGAGAAGTGTCCGTGTACTCAGGAGTGTGTACCCAGATCTTCAGAGAGGAGTTTGGGCTTCACCTGGGGAAGGTGTTCAGCTTCGTACATCTGAGTGTTCAGGAGTTTCTGGCTGCTTTATACACATTTCTGTATTTCATCTCAAAAAAGAGAAATGTGTTAGAGAAGAAAGATCTTAAAAGCTTCATCAGAAATCCAAACATGTCTGATCTCCTCAGGAGTGCAGTGGACAAGGCCTTACAGAGTGAGAATGGACACCTGGACCTGTTCCTCCGCTTCCTTCTGGGTCTCTCAGAGACCAATCAGACTCTTTTACGAGACTTAATGCCACAGACAGGAAGCAGATCTCACAGCAAACAGGAAACAGTGGAGTACATCAAGGAGAAGATCAGGGAGAATCCATCTCCAGAGAAATCCATCAATCTGTTCCACTGTCTGAATGAACTGAATGATGATTCTCTAGTGCAGGAAGTACAAACTTACCTGAACAGAGGAGGTGACAGACGTCTCAGAGGAACCAGACTCTCTCCTGCTCAGTGGTCAGCTCTGGTGTTTGTGTTACTGACCTCAGAACAGAAGCTGGATGTGTTTAATTTGAGTAAATATAATCGATCACATGAATGTCTTCTGAAGCTGCTGCCAGTGGTCAAAGCCTCCAGAAAAGCTGAGTGAGTATTTTTATTTATAACTGTATTACTGCATGGTTTATTATTTTAATGTAACACTGAACTGCACTGTTTGGATTAATGTGTGTTAATAGTTCCTCTAATCATCTTTACACAAACCTCTGGTACTTTTACAGAAGATTGTGTCACTTTTTACACTAACATGTTATATCTGAACTGAGGGCTGGGCCACATGGACAACATCTTATAACATCATATGAGGCATTTTATAGCTTTTATATATGAATCATGAAAAATTAAGTGTTCTCTAAAATGTATGTAAAAATATCTCTACAAAATAACTGCATGCATTTAAGAACTAAAGACATTTCTGAACTAAACACCAGTGAAAGACTTTTTCTGTTCTGTTTATATTGAAAGTGACATTTAACAAAACTCTCACAGATGAGAAAAACATCAGACTGACAAAATGGGATCAATATGGATAGAAAATATAAAAAGTAAATATTAAAACACTCTATCTTGACGCGGGGCAGGAAGCGGACCCAGACGCAGGATAGTTTAATAACAAAGGGAACACGAAACATGACACAGACTGAAGACAAGACAGGACAACAGTAGATTCCACGCTGCCATCGGCAACGCAGCACACTTAAATACAAAACACTAATGACACAATGAGGAGCAGGTGTGGTGACAGGAAGGAGCAGACGAAGGCGGGGCAGACACGTCACGAGAAACGTAAACAAATCTGCACGTGGCCAAAGTCCGAGCCGAATCATGACACTAATGTCCTTCAAGTATCTCTTTATGTTGAAGTTCCTCATCTTTTGTTGTGTGTGACACAGTGTTGTGGGGAGATTCACTCTGTCATGGCTTTTTTACTCGTGTTCTTTCTAATAAAAATAAAACATAAATGCTTTTTAAAACTTTAACCCAATACGAAGGAAAAATTGTTTATGATCGATGAGAGATTTTTACACATCTATATTTTATAAAAAAAAATACAAATCATGATCAAGAATCGTTTATAAGGTTAAAAAATCTAACTTTCTCTTTAGTTTGGATGTGTTTGGACGTATGTGAACACTCCACCTGTATTCAGGTCCACACCAAACACCTGAACCAGTGTGTGTGTAAAATCAGAGGTCTGGAGGTGACAGATTTGTACGTGTACGAGCACAGAGAACAACACACACCAACTGTTTTAGTGTCTCTGTGAAATCCAACATATAACTGAGTGTAAAGTACGACTAGTATTGTCATGTTATTACCTGGTAGTGTACAGCTGTATAATTCTTTATGTTCTGTAATAAAATGCACTGTATCTGCAGTGTTGGGTGTAGAAACTTGAACACAGATCAGAGTGTAGTGTTTGTAGGCTGCTCGCTCTCACATGTGTGTGTTATGTACATGACCTAATGGTCTTATAATAAATTGTAGCTGAGACATTGTGGAGTGCAGAAAGACGTCCCTGCTCCTGTAAATGTGCTGATGTGGTGTCCTGTCCTCTGATTTGTGTGTGTGACACAAACACACTGACATTTCTGTTACAGCTTCAACTTTAGCTGGATTATGGCTGTGTTTGTGTGTTTGAGATCAGTGTTCTGATATTTCATCATTTCTCTTCCAGTCTGTGTGACTGTAATCTGACAGAGGAAAGCTGTAGAGTTCTGTCCTCAGTTCTCAGCTCAAACTCCTCCAGTCTGAGAGAACTGGACCTGAGTGGCAATAAACTGCAGGATTCAGGAGTGAAGCTGCTCTCTGATGGACTGAAGGATCCACACTGTACACTGGAGATACTGAGGTACACACACACACATTCTTGTAATTAGAGCACTGTGGGGTCAGTAGTTCTGCCGGTGTGTTCTGGAGACACCACTTTTCTGAGGTTCTACTCATGTGAAAAAAATCTGGCATGTATAATTTAATTCTGGGAACATAAAGATCACTTGAAATTCTTGATTTAACTCTCAGAGTTTCTGTGCTTGTTTTTTTCACACCTAATGGGGACATAACGAGAACTCCTCACTAATGGGGACCTAATTTGCATACACAGAAAATTAACCGATTTTCATGTTATAGTGGGGACATCACTAGATACCCAATTTGCATACACAGAAATTTGGCTGTTTTTTGTGTTGTAGTGGGGACATCACTAAACGTCTCTAATTTGCATACACACACATCAGGTCATTTATAACATCAAGGGGACATGGCTTAATAAAAACAAGTTGAGTATTTAACTTAACTACCTTATGAAAAATTACAAACCAAGGATGTGTAACACTACATGTAAAGAACAGATGACTTGTATTTTCTCTATTTGTTGATTTAAGCACCTCATGAGTTTGAAGAATTATTTACATCAAGGACTGTTAACCAAAACGTCACTAATTGCATACTCAAAATGGCAATTAATCTCTTTTACACAAATATGCATCAACACAATATAGATTACAGACTCATTTTTTCTGGAGCTTCCCTTTTTCATTAAATGAAAACCTTTAGATACCAAGGAACCTTTTATGGAAGGAGGTACCATGGCTATTACAGATTTCAAAGCTATAATCTCAAGTCAAGTCGTCACCCCTTTCCTTCACCAGATATTTTTGAGGAACAGAAAGGACACATGCATGAGGTACTGAACCTTACTGATTTGTCAAAGAATATCAAAATTTTTCCCAGTCATTTTGGCAAGTTACAACTGATAGATGCATCTTCTATTTCAGCTGCTTGAGCTATTTGCATATTGATCTGGAACTCTTTACTGAAGTAAAAACACTGTCAGTCAAAAAAAGCCCTTGTCAGGAAAAGCCCTGTTTATTTAACATAACAGACAACTTGAGTCTTGAGCTTCTTTACTGCCAAAGTCAACAGAAAGTCTCATTAAATTTACTAAAAGCTCACATGTACTATGAATAAACTCTCTCATATTTAGTGTAATACAAAGCTGTTAAAAGCACAACTCTTATTTACACTTACATCAACATCCAAAAGTAAATGAGTATTCTCTATAACATACTATAACAAGCACTGAACATTCTATAACTGGCTAGGCCTGACTAGCATTTACTTCATAATTAACTAATTACAAATAAATTGCATTCAAGTATTTGGATCAAAAACTTTCAGCAACCAAAATAAAAATTTTGACCCTTACAATCACCTCAAACCTTGCATACTGCACATTACTTAGTATACACAAATGAAAGGATTTTTTCCAAAACATGAATATGGCCTTAATCTTTATTTATCTACCTAAACTGACTACTCTAAAAAGTGGCAGCTAACAATTTAACAACATTTGCCAAGCTAGCTAGGCTAAACAAATAAATGGGCAGCACATTGGAGCTTTTATTGCTCAAACAAAAGGCAGTGGCAGTAAAATGGAAGGAGGTGGCCAAAATAAATTTGATTGGATGCAGTATCAATGTGTAGGTAAGGGTTCTTATAAATATTGAAATACTTGATCTGCTCCTGATTAGTTTATTATGAAATAAATGCTGACTGGTTCATTAACGTGATAGCCTAGAGATGGAACATAACTTAAAGAAGAACTAGAAAAAGTACCAAAGTGCCATTATCCATCTTATCTAATCATTCTTGTTTAGATCTCTCTTATAAGCTACAATGTGATTGTAGACATAGAATTTGACACTTTGCCAGTCTCTATCTTTAAGAGCTAAAGGCTCAGCTGTAATGCAGTTTTGACAGGCCAACTTCCCTGGGACACGGCATGACATGATGAAAGTCTTCATATGTCTCTCCACTGCGGTGACCTCGTTTACTTCCCAAGCCTTCCTCTTTTTCAGAGTAGAAGTTTTACCTAAATGAAATAATTAAACATTAGTTACACAGCAAACACACAACCTTATATCTGACGTCAATTGTTGTCTAGCAACTGCTCTCTAATTACATGGACAGGCGATTCAATACTGTGTTGCATTCTGATTTATTGGCCTTGCATCCTCACACAGTTAGGGCTCTGTTACCTTTCTGATGGGTGGCCTTGTACTGGGAGTTTTATGTTGTTTTTTCCAGTTAACTAAAAGTTGACGATGAAATTTTGAGTCTTAAGAATGAAAAATCTTCAGTTCTCATGTTGGGAATTTCTACCAAAAGACAGGATCAATGCATTCATCAGGCGAGAGTCAGGCTACTGGTGGTGAATTTGTGTAGTGAATCACATTTTCTTGCTGATTTCTTATCACTGTTCCAATGGCCTATACTGTATATCAATCCATGAAGGTTATCAGCCCAACCACTATAATTTTAACTGAAACTACAACATGGTTATTGTTTAATCAAATAACATGGTCATGGTCAATGTTATGGTCAAAACATGATATTTGCTGATTATAGCCACCAACCTAGCCTCAGCTCTGTAAAATATACAAGATATATACAAAAGAAAAATACATCAGATATATTAAGATAAATCAGATTTATTACCACACTCACCTTTAGAAGACCTTTGAAGAGAATTCATCTCCACGGTGTGCACGATTTCAGTGTCCACTGGTGGCACCCCGACATCTGCGGAAAATTTGTGGCAACTCCATGTAAAATTTTAACCATATTTAATTACTTTTTTAAAGCATACTATCTTTTTATATTCTATTACAATTAAAAAAAAATAATCAGTGTAACAATAATCATGCTAGTTATTATTTTAAAAATCCTTACCTTCATGTTCTTCACATTTCTCACCTTCCTCACTCATTATTTCATCACTGTTTAACTCCATTTCCTCTGCAAAAAGTAGAGTGGTACGTTTGTCAGACTTTACACCACAGCCACTTTGTTTCATGTGTCTCATATTAACGAAATACAGTACTGTGCAAACATTTTAGGCAGGTGTGGGGAAAATGCTTTCAAAAATAAAACTTAATTGTTTATTTATCAATTAACAAAATTCAAAGTAAATACACAGGAGAGAAATCCAAATCAAGTCAATATTTGGTGTGACTACAGTTTTTGAAGGAACTCAGCAGATAGGTTGTTCCAAACAAATTGGAGAACTAAACACAGATCTTCTGTGGATGTTGGCTGCCTCAAATCCTTCTGCTTTTTCATGTAATCCCTGACAGACTCGATCAGGGTTCTCTGGAGGCCAAAACCATCACTTCCAGGACTCCTTTTTCTTCACTATTTGGAAGATAGTTCTTAATGACGTTGGCTGTATGTGTGTGGGGTTGTCCTGCTGCAAAATGCATTTGGTCATGATGGTATTGCATGATGGATATCTGCCTGTATTTCTCAGCATTGAGGACACCATTAATCCTGTCCAAATATCCATTTGCAAAAATGTCTTTTGCTGCTGGCACTGCTGGACGACATCTGATGTCAAACGGAAGTGAGCATGTCTTGTAGTATTTCATCTGCTGCATTAATTTTCCATGGCCAACCACTGCATCTACAGTCCTCAACATAGGCTGTTAGTGCTTCTTCAAAATATCTTGAAACCCCAGTCTGCTTTGGACTATTTGTCTGGGAGAGAACATGCTGATGCTGTAGAACTACCTTGTGTCTTGTTACTGTATGATGTGACATGAAACGGTCTTCCACAGCCTTACCTTAGTAGAAGAGTTTGTCTGTTCCTCACCCACATTTAATCTCCTACACAGCTTTTTTTGTTTCAACCTACATATGAAATTGATGATCATTAGCACCTGCTTGGTGTTACTGGTTAATCATACACCTGACTCTGATCCTACAAAATCCCTGAATTTGTCCAAGTGTGCTGGTTTGAAGCCAAAGGTTGGTCAAACCAGCTACTGATTTGATTTAGGTTTTTCTTGTGTTTGCTCACTTAGTACATTCATAAAAATAAATATAATTTTTGAAAGCATCCTTAATTTTAAAGCATTTCTTCACATCTGTCTAAGCCTTTTGTACAGTACTATACTTAAAAATAGAAACCCATGACTGTAGATGAGCAAAATAACAAAAAATGTTTTTATATACTGTACCATTTGGATCAATAGTGATCTCATCCAAATTCTTGCCCTTAAACTGCCCAACTCTTCCTTGTTCTAACGCCATAAGCACTTTGCTGACTTTTGCAAGCTGTAGGGTCTTTTCAGGAAGGCGATAGTATTCCCGATGAATTCGGATATCATGTCCAAGAAAGTTTGCTAACTGATCCAAGTCCGTGTCCCTCAGATTTAGGACTGTAGAAAGAGTTGCTGCCTGTTTTCGTAATTTTGTGGATGTAAGTGCATATGGACTATCTGCACCACAATGCTTGGCAAAGTTACGGATGCAGTCCAAGCCTCTGTAATGCGACATTGCTGTTGGCCGAGCAAAAAGATAAACATTTTCCTTTAGCACTCCACAAGTCTCCCTGTTCTTTACGAGCAACTCCAATGCACCCAGCATTTTTGGTGTCAGTAGAACAGGAACTGGACGTCCTCTTTTTCCCCTGATGACAATTCTTGAGAAATGTCTGCACAGTTTCTTCTCAACTTCAGACAATGCCCAGTCTACATCAGCATGTGGATCAGAGGTGTCCCTGGTTAAAAATGCAGATAAAGGCATACTTGATACCTCTCCCTCTCTGCGGCGGTTGAACAGGATGATTTGAGTTAAAATGGTTTTGGCAAGTTCGGACCAGTATTTTGTAGAAGACACTGATGATAACTGCTTGACGCATTCATCTTGTGTTTTGTCAAGGAAGGTGTGAAGCTTTTGCACGTCCTTTGTAAATGGCAACACAGTAGGTGCATTCCACTTTAATTCTTCTATATTTCGTGCAGCTGTTGCAGAGATCAAATCACACCACTGTTCCTTATGCACATCTTGAAATCCAGTGACTTTCTGTGCCAAGTCAACATCCTTGTTAATCAAAGCTTTAGCTTTTGTAAGCTTACTAAGCTTCATTAGGCTTATTCCATGTTTTTTTGCAAGTGAAGGTGTTCTGTATGTGTTGGTTTGATAATCATATCCACATGCATGTCTAACAGCTTTAACTGTCTTCATATAGTTCTGTGGATCTAGGAAATCTTCCATTCTTTTCAAAGATGCAACTTTGCTGCCACTGACCAGTAACCTTCCCAGCTCTCGCAACTTCTGTCGGACATATGCCTCATTCTTAGCAGATATTCCACCTTTGTTCAGCAAGTGTTCTCCCACCTGAATGATGCAGCAGTCATTTTTGACAGCAGCTGTGATTTCATCTAGATTCATGTGGCTTACTGTCTTCCATAATGCTTTGCTTATGTTTGAAGATACAGGTTGTGCATATGAACAGAGAGCTTGGACACGATTTTTTCCAGGTCTTGAGATTTTATCTTTAGTGCTCAATTTACAGCTTTTCATATGCCTCCAGAGAACCTTCCGGGTAAACAGCCCTTGGCAATATGCACAATGCATAAATTCAGTGCCTTCTGTTTGATTTTGTGGTTGTCTGTACGGAACCAGTTCTCCTTCGCCTGACTTCATTACAGCTGCATTGTGTGCATAGTTGCCTCTGTGTCGAAGATCATTAAAAAACATTTTTCTTTGCATAGAACCCTTTGGAAACTGGCATCCTTCAGTTACTTCTTTTTCAGTGGAATGCACATATTCCAAATGTCTTGCCATCTTGTTATAAGGTTTGAAGCAAAACAGACAATAGTGTTTCTTATTGTATACCCTACCACCATCATGTTTTCTTTTGACTGAATTTACAACTACTCTTGCATTTTTCTGAACATTCGTTGGACTGATGCAAGCTACATCACTGTCTCTAACTTGAGAATGATCAGTTACTTCCATGGTCTCATGACTGCTTTTGTCCATGACATTTGGGGTGGTGCTATCAGGGACAGAACTGCTGGGAAGAACAGGGTCTGTGTCTGACCGACACAAATTTAAAGGTTTAACGATCATGCTACTCTCTGAACTGCTCTCATCACTGTCATCTTTGGAGTTTGGAACATATTCCTCTCCACTGTCTGGAGTAGAATCAAAGAGCTCATCTGAAGCATCAGGAATTAAGTCTTTCATCTAAAAATGAATAACAATTTAGTTAATTATGAAGAATTAGTCCTACACTTTCAATGAGAACAAAGTCAATTCAGTTGAACCTGAACAGTGTTCTACTGCAAACATCTGCCCCTCTATTAATTCCTAAATATTTGCACCTTTCTCTGGTACTTATAATTTTGAAAAGAAGTGTAGCTTTATAATGTCCTAGTCATTACTGACAAATCCTATGCTGTGGAATATTCTGAAACAAGCTCTGTTATGAACTACAAAACATGACTTAACTATAATATATTTAACTATAATTAATAATATAAATTGATGCAAGTATAATCATTTACATTACAGTATATGATGTGTACCAATTCAACATGAAAACCTTACAAAGACACTTTTGGTCCTCCTTAACCTTGGTATGCACATATCTTGTTCATCACTGTCTTCTGATGAAGAATGCTGAAACAAGATATTAGAAAATTTAGTGCAACCCAAAAAAGAATTATGTAATATGAAACAAAGTCTGTCCATTGCAAGAAAAAAATGTTCCATTAACTATAGGAATAAACTTTATTAATTTGGGGTTAGATATAGAACATATCGAAAAACTAATAATTAAGATGTATTTATACACAAATACAAATATACAAGTTGTTTTGTAGTTAATTCTTACATATGGCAGTAAACAGCTTTAACACATCATGGCCAAATCATACTTTCAGGGGACCTTTAACACAGTTCAGGTATAAGTAATTTGTGGGGACACTGTACAGACTACAAATATCACTTCCCCCATACCAAGACTTTCACACACACTAAACACACTAAAACCTGCTTTGTGGGGACTCCGTATGGACGTCACAAATCGACACAATTAAAAATAAGGGGCATGGTTTGGACACTTCAAATGTCACTCAAGTAATAGCTTTCTACACTACGTTTGTCGTCATGTACACCGAAGATGGATTTAAATCATGCTTAGTGTTCCTTGAGACAGTAAGCAGGTGGTAAAGTACAACAAAGAAAGAGAATGCTCTAGCAAACAGTACTACTATGACTGAGATGATGTACCTGTTCAGTCACTGATGCACTAGTAGCAGTATTATGATCCAGAAGAGATGTAGACTGTGATGGATGTTTTTCTTGGACATTGTTCTCATCAGGGTTGTCCTCCATAACCTGTAAATGTATTGGATATTTGGAAAATTTAGTGCACCCAAAAGAAGACTAGGTTACACAAAACAAAAATGCTGTCCCTTCCCAGAAAAAAAAATTATATATTTGTTTTTATATAGAAAAATATATTTTGGATTATAAATTTAGATACAGAGTATTGGGGAAGAGTTACAATTACAATGCATTCAGCTACTCATACACATAGTTCTCTAGTTAATTCTTAAATATGGCAGTAAATTACTTTAACACATCATGGCCAAACCATACTTCCAGGGGACCTTTAACACAGTTCAAGATTAAGTGACTTGAGGGGACACTGTTCCAAGTAAACATATCCTTTCAACTATCTCAAGACACTCACACACAACTAACTGAAACCTATTTTGTGGGGACTCTGTATATAAACTATAAACTGGCAAAATTAAAAATAAAGGACAATATTTGAACACTTCAAAATGTTCATTACAAGAAATGTTAATTATTTCACAATAGGAATTAAGTAATTATGACATCCAGGTTATATATTGAATATTATGGCAAACTTTGAGAAATAGATACCTTGCTACGCCAAGGCCAGTCTGTTCCTCCATAATCATATGTAATTTCTTGTCCTTGTTTAATGTCTTTTAATGCAAAGAGACAAAGATGTGGCCTCCTATCCACTTCAATCTTCTTCATTCTGCAATTTGGGTGCTTGTGGTCATCATTAACAAGCCTACCAAAAGATCCATCTTCTTTTGCAGCATCAATACTTAATACAGAAGGGTAAAAGAAAAGACAAAATGTTCAGTGCCTGAATTAAGTGGACAGTTGTTGCAGAGGTAATGCACAACTATCGTGTACCACAACAAACATGTAGAGGTAATGTCCAACTATCAACCATAGTACAAATTAATTAAATTATCAGCTTACCACCAAGTTTTTCCCTTCCACTTGAAGTCGAACATAAACACACCACATGCATCGTGGTAAATTCTTCTCCTTCTTTGAGACTCGATGAAATCAATCATTTCTCCTCGGTACTCTGCCACAAAATCACCTTTGTCAAATGAAGTTAGAGTGAAGATACCACGCCCTGTTAAAGAAAATACAGTGAACTATTTACTCAGGCAATGTAACAATAGTGATTTTAATACTCATTGGACTGTTTTCATGATTTTGTAAAATCTCTGTGATTCAGATTTTTTTTACACAAAAAAGCATGTTTGTACATTTCTTACCTTTCTCTGAACTTATGTACTTCACCTCTAGCTTAGATGTCTGGTCACTCTTGGTAGTGACATAATAAATGGCATCTGTGAGAGGGCTGATCCTTCGTGGCATTTTAACTCTACCAGAAAATGTTAGTGTGATTTTTGAGTTTTTCTTTTCCCCAGTGATGTTTCTGATGATGAAAACATGTTTGTAAGTGTAATAAAGCACGTTGTTCAGACAGATCAGATCACAGTTACAGCACTGAGTCGCACCACACCAAGATTATTAACAAAACAAATTCATATCTACTAATGAGCTGTGCTTGGCCAGGCTAATAATATATAACTTTTTTTTTTAACAGACCCCATAATTATTTAAATATAGGCCTCTACCAAAGGGTTGCCCAATCAGCTTGTGTTACATTTTTTAAAAATTGTTAAAGAAATATAATAAGTCAACATGTGGGCTACCAAACGGTTGCACAGAACATTAAAGAATTAAGCTTGATTTTTTTTTATATAAATTAACTATTCGACTGCGTGGTGAAGCTAGTTGGATTAAAGTATAAACACCACTAAACATTCCCATTTCAACCATCGGAGTTGTTTTATTATCAGACTTTCTAATGTGCTTGATAGAGAAGGCGTGCGCGAGCTCAGCTGGCAATTAAAGTCCGCTGGCATAACAATCCATTTAACCACTTTACCATTGCTATTAATTAAAAATAACGTGTTGAAACACGCAAATAAAAAGCTACAAACATAAAGTACAAAACCAAACAACTTACCTTCGGTTATATTTGGTTTTGAAGAAATTGGAAAATCTCTCATCAGCGCAATTGGAAACAGCCGTGTAATTAGTTAACCAGTGACCGCGGGGGCAGATGGGTATTGTAGTTCTTATCCTACTTCCTGTGAGGTGTTCACGAACCATTAGCGCAGTCAAAAAAACTACACTCCGCCATAACGAGACTGAGGGATTTCATTTCACCGTTTTAGATTTTAAAAAGCGTAATTTGACACATAGTACGAAAATCGAAAGACTGAAATATGGATTAGTATTAATGACTCATAATGATTTGGGAAAAAAATTTTGATTTATAAATATATCTTAACAAGCTAGCTATCTACCAGTTTAATTAGGCTCTCTACATTTTCTGTTTATTTTAACTTATACTCAAATAGCCAAATTAATGACAAATTGAACAAAACTTTAAACGTATAGTCTTACCTCTTTGTTTTATAGCTAATACAATGTTTAAGTGGCAGTAAAGCTACTGCGCATGTGCAGATTACGCACGTACCTCTACAAAGTAGGCGGTACCTTAATTTGCATACATTAGACATGCAGATTGTGTGAAGGTCAGATAAGCTCCACCCCAAAAATCCCGTTTCCAGACTACAGGGGGCGACATAGAGCAAACCGTTCACACACACACACACACACACACACACACACACACACACACACACACACACACACACTCACGCACACTCAATCACTCACTCACTCACTCACACACACACATACATACACACATACACACACACACCCCACACAGACACACACATACACACACACACACACACACACACACACACACATACATATATACACACACACACACTCACTCATGCACACTCACACTCACTCACACATGGGAGCAGCGACACTAAAAGCAGTTTGACTGAAGCTTCTTCTTATTAAAATTCACCTTAAGGAAGTCAGCATTTGTTGATGATAAATAAATATTTGAGCTGATATTAAAATGATTGTGGATGTCACAGGTAACCAGTACAGTTCCTGTACAATAGGAGTGATTTGGTTACTAACTGTAATGTATAAAGGGGTTTATGTGAAACATGTTGTAAACTTTTTCCAGAGAAGACCAGGAGACTTGGATGTCCTTGTGCAGTAGTCTTTATTATAGATACACGATGGAACAAGTCTGTAAGTCAGAGTGTACTGGTACGGGCGCTGCAGTCATCACGTCTGACTTAAAGTTGTAATACATTGTAGATATACACATTTTAGGGGGCAGTCCCCTCAGATAGAGGCAAAATACTCGGGTGACCATCAAAACATGAAAGGATGTAACAGCCCCCACACCAGATCCTGGAATTTCACACACCCTTAATCCCATTAACATGACAATAGGACAAATGTCACTAAGAGACAGATGATACCCTGAGTTACATTGCCCCTTTCCTTCGATATTTATGAGATACAGGAACCAAAAGTCTAATGTAAAGTTTGAATTTAACTAGAATTGTAACTTGATTGGGCTTCTATATTATCCACAGAAATATGCTAGAAATAAAAGGGAATAAAACAATGACTTAAAAAAAATTATTTTCCAACAATTCCCACTTTGAGAGTTCTAATAACTCTTACAATAGATTTAAGTCAATAATAATAAATAAATTAAAGTCATGCTCAGTTTTGTATTTACAAAAAATATATCTGGCCTGAGTGCTTTAACATAGAGCCAGTATTCTTGCACCTCTAAGATGCAGGCTAAAGTAAACGTATTTCTTTATTTGGTGTCCCTTAATGTGATTAAGGGTAATAGTTCTTTGTTGTTGTCTGGAGTCCAAAGCTTCTGCAGTGCACATTGTAGCTTGATATATGATGTCCCTTTTGTCATCAGGTAAATGAAGACAGTAAGAATTGATGTTGTCTGCCGGTCCTGAGCAGTTGTTCTGCAGATGTCTTCAGATGTCAGTGCTTTGGTGCTTCTGTTGTCTTGGTTGTCGCAATGCTTTTCAGTCC
>NC_062518.1:50955299-50977799 GCF_022655615.1 Tachysurus fulvidraco
CCCAAGAAGGCCCAGTTCATCATTTTAACCCTCCCTTGGCTTCTTGGTGTTTTCCACACTGATAGGAGATAAGAAATAAAAAAGTTCCTTCTGAAAACATTAACAGACAGAACATATCTGGGAAGCTTGTAGGTTTCTATATATACACCTTTATGGCTGAAAAAGCAATAATGCTGCAATACTCACACATGAAGCCAAGGAAGATGATCATCATGACCTCCAGAGCAATTGATAAAGAAGCCAGGGTAATGACTGCCACACTGTGGCCACAATTCGCCTCCCTAGCAATGTGGCCGCAATTATCGGCCAACATGGTGAAGCCCAAAAGGACTTGTGCCAGGGAGGAGGTGGCCTCAAGAGTGTTCATGTCCAGCAGCTGTGAGAGAGAAACACCACATGACCACATTAGCATGACCTACATTTTAGACCATAGGTCACCAACAGACAGACCGTGGTCCGGGTCCGGACCCAGAAGCTGCCCAATACGGACCAATCCACTCAAATCTGAAGACAGCGTCCCTGAGACAGCTTTCCCAGGTCTGAGGACAGTAGCCCTATACATCCTGACCATGTTTGGCTCTACATACAACTGTGAGGCAGCTTTCTCTACAATGAACATAATCCAAACTAAATATGGTTCCAGGGTCACTAATGAGCAGCTCCACATGTGTACGAGAGCGGCCCATTTATTTATTTATTTACTCACATTTATAATAATAGATTTTATTTTTTATTTGTGTGTAAAATGTACAATTGTTTAATAATCCAACCTCAATTCATCCTTTTCCAGGACTTTGACTTTTTTTATTGCTCCTTGGAGTTCATGTTGTTTACCATAAACATGTATCTGTAGTGAGATCATGTGATCTTTAATTCAAACAACAACACCACTGAATGAAGCTTATTATAGCACATAACTGCTTACGCTGAGACTAATTTAAAGGTTTCACAGCAACTTCTGCACTTACAACTTTTACAACTGCAACGACTCTGTACATTTTGTTGATGAAAAGCTTCTCCAAAGCATGATGCCTCCACCTCCGGGCTTCACTGTATGGATGGTGTTCTCAGGATGAATAAGCAGTGTGGCTCTGCGTTATTGTGTTTTATTACTAGTCTTGTAGATTCAGTGCAAAAATACAAACACAATGGTGTAGGTTTACTTCAGACTTCTTGTGTTGCTTAAACAGCTTGAATGTGGACTGAAGTAAAAGGAGGCATGGTGGCTCGGTGGTTAGCACATCAGCCTCACACCTTGGGGGTTTAAGGGTTTCCTCAGGGTTCTCCGGTTTCCTCCTTCAGTCCAAAGACAGGAATTATATGCTGATTGGCATCTCTACATTGTCTGTAGTAAAAGTGTGTGCAATAGACTGGCATTGTGTCCAGTGTCTACCCTGCCTTGTACCCTGTAATAGACTCCAGGGTCCCCGTGACCCAGTAGAATAAGAAGCCAAACACACAACAAACCATAAAGTGAACTTGTGTATATTTTAAACAAACAAACACACAACAAACCATAAAGTGAACTTGTGTATATTTTAAACAAACATAAACACACAACAAACCATAAAGTGAACTTGTGTATATTTTAAACAAACACACAACAAACCATAAAGTGAACATGTGTATATTTTAAACGAACACACAACAAACCATAAAGTGAACATGTGTATATTTTAAACAAACACACAACAAACCTTTCAACTTGTGTATATTTTTAAAACAAATATATATACACAAAAAATTAAAATAAATACAAAACATAAATTGAACAATTAAAAACTTAACAACATAAAAAAAATTATCCACCTTTCTGTGGAGTTGGACATCCACCCTGCTGCACCTGAATAATAATAACAACAAACAGAAGCAAACAATGAACAACTTAACTATTAAAACAAGAGTCTTTGAATCAGCTTCAGACTTTTTAACAGTTATATGTTATAAATGAGTTAATGTCCTTAGCCATGGTTTAAATCAGACTTTATACATACAGATACAAATATGAATATGTGGATGATGTACAATTATTTTATCAATAATATAATCATTATTATAATATAATAATAAGCTAATATAGAGTTAATAACCACTGACAAAGTGTGTTAAAGCGTCTGTATTTGTCCGACCGAGTGTTATTACTACTTTTATTTGTGTATATAATGTGTACAAGAGTAAAGTTTATGACTTGTTTCTTCTGAGTCTGCCAGAACTTCCTTCTTCCTTGCTTTGTGTCTTTGTTGTCTTTTATTAGTTTTCTCTCATTTCGCTGCATTGATGTCACTTTGTCTCTTTATTGTATTGGATGAGATTGTCACATAAGGATAACCAGATGTTGGTGTTATGGCAGTTACTCCAGTCTTAATATTTCTATCAACACACCATGAGGGTTAATAATGCACTAAAGTAATGTCAAATAAACTAAAGGAAATGGGGACACTGTTGTATGGAATAAAGAAAGTGAATGTATCTGATTAAACCTGTGAAGAAGAGATCCAGAAGGAAGCTGATACAACAACAGGAGGAACAGACACTGTACCTAGACAGTTGGATAAAGACCCATCATCTTGCTGAAAGAAGTTTATAGAATTGTTATAAGTTTTCTTTACCATTTATACGAACTTACGTAATCATTTGTCTGCTCAAGAAATGATGTAATGTTCAGTAGCATGTTTAAATGTCAAGATAGAGAGTAACATTGAAAGCTTGATGTGAAATCACAAGGTTTTGTGTCAGCAGTATAAGAAACACAGTCGGCATAAAAACACACAATCAGCAGCGGCAAAAAACCTGAAGAACTAATTATATTTATATATGTATATTTATCTATATACATTATTTTCACTTATATTTTCATATTTTATATAGTTTTTTATACAGTTGATACTTTTTTATTTATTTATCCCCTTTTGGTTTATTTTTTTATCCTAAATTGTGTTCCTTTTTTTATGCTTATATACCAGACAGATGTAAAAAGCATGTCACTGCATGTCGTACCCTGTATGTACGTGTATGTGACACATAACTTTTGGTTTTTAACTTGGAGACTGTTTCTTGGTTTATTTTATTTTCTTCTACTTACACTAGAATTGTTTGATTATTTGAAGCAGATTTTATTTGTAATTTGACTTTACATATATTACACATATTTATCTGTATTACACTGCTTTTAATAAAAACAAGGCCTCCCATTGTGAGGATCCTGAAAAGACAAGAAGGTCTAAGTCTGACTCCTTCATCTAAAGATACTAACAATAGATTAGGTAGAAGAACTTGAAGAGGACCGAGGGACTTGGAAAGACACCTGCGTTCAAGGTAAGACCGACTCTGATAGTTGATCTTGTGTTTTCAATACTAACCCAGTTAGGTAATAATAGTGTGGAAGGTTTTCTACACAATCCCAAAACAAGTGTCACTGAGGGACACGTACGTCAGTATAAATGACTTCAGGTGTAATATCTTTTTGGTCAGAGCAGCGTGTCACAGCAGGTTAGAGTACAGTTATAGTGTACAAGGGATTAAAACCTTCATATTGTACATAATATGTGGACTCGGTGTATAACTACGTTATATTTGCACATAAAGACAATTTCACAGACTATTATTGGCTTTACGGACGTGACGTTTCCCAACTGGAGTCTTCTGAATGCTGACCTGTCCTGTATTATACAAGGGTAAAAGTGCATGAAGAGAACTATGAACGTAGACAACTCATTAATAAATATATAGTAATATTAATGTGATGATTAGGCTTTTTTCTGGATATAACAATGTTATTCATCTTGTGTTCAAATTAACATTCATCCAAGACTGACAGCAATTAGCAGGAATTATTTATAATGGTCCTTGTTACATCAGGTAAGACTATTGCTAAAGATTCTCTTCAGTTGTTGTTTTGTCTGAATAAAAATCTAATATTTTGAAGCTTTGAATTCAAATGAACAATTTGATGGATAACATTTGAGTTTATATGAGTAGGAAAGGGAAAATATCTATAAAATGATAATTCTATAAGCTGTCTATAAGACAATGAACATATAGGAGAATATTGACATTTTGCTTCCACACAGAATCAACAATTATTGCTGATAGCCAAAAAACATGGAACCTTGTCGTTATTTCTGCTAAGGATATGGTTTGTGTGCTGTGTTGAATGTTAAAAAAACAACACAGATTTATACATGACTCTTGTACACACACACATGTACACACACGTATACACACACACACACACACACACACAACAAAAAATAATACATTAAATGTCTCCTTTTTGTGTCATTTGCCCTCAAGTTCTTGCCCCATGTGTGTGTTTTAGGAGGGTGAGAGCGAGAGGCTCACAGAATCCTCCAAGAAAAGAAGGAGGAGATGATGAAGACTCTGGCAAATGAAGAGGAGTTACAACATTTCTTCTCAAAATTACATGGCTACTTTTGTGACCCATGTGTGTGTGTATGTGTGTGTATGTATATGTGTGTGTGTATACGAGTGTGTGTATGTGTATGCGTTTGTGTGTGTCTATACGTATGTGTGTGTGTGCTTGTGTATGTGTGTATATGTGTGTCTATATGTGTATGCGTGTGGTGTGTGTGTATATGTGTATACGTATGTGTGTGTGCTTGTGTATGTGTATATGTGTCTGTGTGTGTATGCGTATACAGTATGTGTGTGTATACGTGTGTATGTGTGTATATGTGTGTATGTACTTGTTTCCTCCTATTTTTAAGCTATCCTTAGGAGTGTGAACATGTGAAAGTATCTGAGTTTGACCCACACGTGTGTTTTAGGAGTACGAGCGAGAGCAGGAGGCTCACAGTATCCTCCAGGCTGAGAACAGTGAGTCCATCACTCACCTGGAGGAAGAGAACAATGAGAGGAAGAGGACTGTGATTGACCAGAAGGAGTTACTGAAGGTAAACATTTCTTCTCACTAAACTACGACTGCTAAACCTGCTCGTTTCTTCACGTTTTAGAACATTTTGTCCTTTTCAGATTTTAGACTGTTCTCCTGAGTAATGAGTCAGTATTTAAAAGTGTGTAAATGTATGTGTTGTTCCCTCAGGTCAATCTGTCTGAAGGTGAGGAGAAACAGCAGATGCATCAGGAGATCATCACTCAGCTGGAGGAGGAGAACAAGATGAAGACTGAGTCACCAGGAGGAGTTGCTGAAGGTAAACATTTCTTCTCAGTAATCTGAGTGAGAACTTGTTGCATCACATGAACATGTTGTTGTACACGTGACAGATGTTGACAGGGACGTGTTCAAAAGTCAGGTGTATAAATGACTAGCACATAGTGCAATGTTTCTTCAGGCTGGAACTACAATTTCTAAGAGATTCACAATTTAACTCAAACTTTTTTAAATATTTTTATTAATTCGAATTTAATAGTTAAAACAGAATTAAACAATTAACACAACTCATAACTCAAAACCTTGTTGCATCACATACAGAACAATAAACTTTAATTAAAACATGCAGAGCAATACTTAATATACAAACAAAAAAACATAAGTAACAGTGAGAGGAAGAAGACTGATGTACAAGGTAAACTTTTTTTATTTAAAAAAAAACCAAACAAACAATAACTAAATATTTTTTAGTTTTAACTAAATAAAAAAAAAGAAAGTCCATAAATTAGATGTTCCTTCTGAACACTCAAAGTCACCGTACAAAATAAAAAAATTGGTAAAATTAATTAGTAATTTGAACTTAAACGAAAAAGTAAACAATGAACAATTAAGACAAGAGTCTGTGAATTAATCAGACTGAACAGCTGTTTAACCTTAAAAACAAACAATAATCATAAAAAAACTAACAATTTTTTTTAACAAAAATAAAACCAACAAAAGAAAATCAAAAATATCTCAAATAAAATGCGTGCGGTGTGTCGCTGCATCTGACTTCCATTGTTCAGATCTGTAAGTGCCGATAGGGGATAAGAAAAAAGAAAGAAAGCAAGTCCACTAATCAGATGTTCCTTCTGAAAACATTAACAGACAGAACATCTCTGGAAAGCTTGTAGGTTTCTATATATACACCTTTATGGCTGAAAAAGCAATAATGCTGCAATACTCACACATGAAGCCAAGGAACAGGAGCAACAGGACCTCAAGGATAATCGCCACCGCGGCCACGTTGATGACTGCGACACTGTCGCCACACTTCTCCTCCTTGGCGATGTGGCCGATGTTATCGCCCAACATTGTGAGGCCCAACACCACTTGTGCCATGGAGGTTCTGGTCTCAAGCGTGTTCATATCCATCCGCTGTGAGAGAGAAAAACCACATGACCACATTAGCATGACCTACATTTTAGACCATAGGTCACTAACAGACAGACCGCGGTCCGGACCCAGACCCAGAAGCTGCCCAATACGGACCCGGACCTACAGCCCAAACAAAAGGTTCTGATTTAAAACTTGACGAAGCGCTTCTATTTTAACCGGCGCAGCTTTTGTATCTTTACAGTAGTGGTAGTGAAAACGCACAGAGCAATCAAGGGACGAGTGAGACGGAGAAAGGGAGAGAGACAGACGAGTGAGACGGAGAAAGGGAGAGAGACAGACGAGTGAGACGGAGAAAGGGAGAGAGACAGACGAGTGAGAAGGAGAAAGGGAGAGAGACGGACGAGTGAGAAGGAGAAAGGGAGAGAAACAGACGAGTGAGATTCATTCCTGTTCACACTTCCCACTTCACCAGTGTGTCTCATATGTACAGAAACTGGGGCACTTATTAAAAGTGACAATGTGAAACACCATTATGAGACAAAACAAAGGTTTTGAACAAACATATCCACACAAATCTGAGACAGCGTCCCTGAGACAGCTTTCCCAGGTCTGAGGACAGTAGCCCTATACATCCTGACCATGTTTGGCTCTACATACAACTGTGAGGCAGCTTTCTCTACAATGAACATAATCCAAACTAAATATGGTTCAAGGGTCACTAATGAGCAGCTCCACATGTGTACGAGAGCGGCCCTGACTCCGTTCAAGCCCAGGTTTAAACCTAACCCAGGTTTAACCCTAACCCAGGTTTAACCCTAACCCAGGTTTAAACCTAACCTTAACCCAAGCCCAGGTTTAACCCTAACCCAGGTTTAACCCTATCCCAAGCCCAGGTTTAACCCAAACCCAGGTTTAACCCTATCCCAAGCCCAGGTTTAACCCTAACCCAGGTTTAACCCTATCCCAAGCCCAGGTTTAACCCAAACCCAGGTTTAACCCTATCCCAAGTCCAGGTTTAACCCTAACCCAAGCCCAGCTAGAGCTCAAAATAAAAATATCGTTCCGGTGTCTTTTAGATATTTAAATAACAATTCTTGAGTTCTCGATCGCCAATACTCGCTTCCCAGCAGTACCTTTAGAGAAATATTGTCCACTCCTATCCACCCTAATTCCTGAAATAACTGAAATCTGTCCCTTTCACATGCAGGACACTTATCTAGTACTGTATGTGCCTCACTATTTCCAATTCCCCACACTTCACATTCACACTTGCCTATTCTAAAGAGATTATGGTTTGGTGCAGTTTGTCCAATTCTTAATCTCGTGATGACGACATCCTTCTTTCTATTTCCCAATCTTTTCCTCTCAATTCCAACAATCTCCTGTATGTGGAAGATGTCTTCCTTTTGTCCCACTATTCCATACTTCCTGCCATCTTTTACACACTTCTGACGAGGTCAGTTTTAACAGGAGGTGGGATAGAAACAAGGGGTCAGAGCTGAATATAAAGCTGTCTGCATGTAGAAAGCATCTACACCACCATGCGTGTTTGTCTGATGAAGCAGCACAGCCCAGCTCTGGTTAGCCTGTCAGGGAGAAACAGATAACATGAAATAGTTAGGAGTGTCAGAACTTACCCCATGCCACAATCCATCGGGCCACGACCTTGAGGTCTACCACGCATCCCTGGCCTGTCGTAGCCATCACGACCGCCGCCATCTCCGGGGTAACCTCCATGCTGGGGTGGCTGAGAGCCTCCGTAACCTCCGCTCACACCACCCTGATTGTAACCACCTGTATGAGGTAGCAGCAGATCTATGATTACTACACCAGATACTACACACATCTAATATAAAAAATTTAAATGTCTTATAACTGGTCCGATATCTGGATCATGATGCCGAGTGTTGTTTGTGACCCAGAGTGTGGGAGCAGTGAACCTCACCATAGGGTCCAGACTGGTCGTAGCTGCTCTGAGAAGCTCCAGGCTGGCTGTACTGAGAGTGGGAGTAGGATCCGTTGGGAGGAGGGTAGGCGGTAGAGGGAGGCTGTTGGGGTGGGACTTGAGATGGAGGATGTTGGGGTGGGACTCGAAAAACAATACATTAAATGTCTCCTTTTTGTGTCATTTGCCCTCAAGTTCTTGCCCCATGTGTGTGTTTTAGGAGGGTGAGAGCGAGAGGCTCACAGAATCCTCCAAGAAAAGAAGGAGGAGATGATGAAGACTCTGGCAAATGAAGAGGAGTTACAACATTTCTTCTCAAAATTACATGGCTACTTTTGTGACCCGTGTATGTGTGTGTATGTATATGTGTGTGTGTATACGAGTGTGTGTATGTGTATGCGTTTGTGTGTGTCTATACGTATGTGTGTGTGTGCTTGTGTATGTGTGTATATGTGTGTCTATATGTGTATGCGTGTGGTGTGTGTGCTTGTGTATGTGTATATGTGTCTGTGTGTGTATGCGTATACAGTATGTGTGTGTATACGTGTGTATATGTGTGTATGTACTTGTTTCCTCCTATTTTTAAGCTATCCTTAGGAGTGTGAACATGTGAAAGCATCTGAGTTTGACCCACACGTGTGTTTTAGGAGTACGAGCAAGAGCAGGAGGCTCACAGTATCCTCCAGGCTGAGAACAGTGAGTCCATCACTCACCTGGAGGAAGAGAACAATGAGAGGAAGAGGACTGTGATTGACCAGAAGGAGTTACTGAAGGTAAACATTTCTTCTCACTAAACTACGACTGCTAAACCTGCTCGTTTCTTCACGTTTTAGAACATTTTGTCCTTTTCAGATTTTAGACTGTTCTCCTGAGTAATGAGTCAGTATTTAAAAGTGTGTAAATGTATGTGTTGTTCCCTCAGGTCAATCTGTCTGAAGGTGAGGAGAAACAGCAGATGCATCAGGAGATCATCACTCAGCTGGAGGAGGAGAACAAGATGAAGACTGAGTCACCAGGAGGAGTTGCTGAAGGTAAACATTTCTTCTCAGTAATCTGAGTGAGAACGTGTTGCATCACATGAACATGTTGTTGTACACGTGACAGATGTTGACAGGGACGTGTTCAAAAGTCAGGTGTATAAATGACTAGCACATAGTGCAATGTTTCTTCAGGCTGGAACTACAATTTCTAAGAGATTCACAATTTAACTCAAACTTTTTTAAATATTTTTATTAATTCGAATTTAATAGTTAAAACAGAATTAAACAATTAACACAACTCATAACTCAAAACCTTGTTGCATCACATACAGAACAATAAACTTTAATTAAAACATGCAGAGCAATACTTAATATACAAACCAAAAAAATAAATAAAACATAAGTAACAGTGAGAGGAAGAAGACTGATGTACAAGGTAAACTTTTTTTATTTAAAAAAAAACCAAACAAACAATAACTAAATATTTTTTAGTTTTAACTAAATAAAAAAAAAGAAAGTCCATAAATTAGATGTTCCTTCTGAACACTCAAAGTCACCGTACAAAATAAAAAAATTGGTAAAATTAATTAGTAATTTGAACTTAAACGAAAAAGTAAACAATGAACAATTAAGACAAGAGTCTGTGAATTAATCAGACTGAACAGCTGTTTAACCTTAAAAACAAACAATAATCATAAAAAAACTAACAATTTTTTTTAACAAAAATAAAACCAACAAAAGAAAATCAAAAATATCTCAAATAAAATGCGTGCGGTGTGTCGCTGCATCTGACTTCCATTGTTCAGATCTGTAAGTGCCGATAGGGGATAAGAAAAAAGAAAGAAAGCAAGTCCACTAATCAGATGTTCCTTCTGAAAACATTAACAGACAGAACATATCTGGAAAGCTTGTAGGTTTCTATATATACACCTTTATGGCTGAAAAAGCAATAATGCTGCAATACTCACACATGAAGCCAAGGAACAGGAGCAACAGGACCTCAAGGATAATCGCCACCGCGGCCACGTTGATGACTGCGACACTGTCGCCACACTTCTCCTCCTTGGCGATGTGGCCGATGTTGTCGCCCAAACAAAAGGTTCCGATTTAAAACTTGACGAAGCGCTTCTATTTTAACCGGCGCAGCTTTTGTATCTTTACAGTAGTGGTAGTGAAAACACACAGAGCAATCAAGGGACGAGTGAGACGGAGAAAGGGAGAGAGACAGACGAGTGAGACGGAGAAAGGGAGAGAGACAGACGAGTGAGACGGAGAAAGGGAGAGAGACAGACGAGTGAGACGGAGAAAGGGAGAGAAACAGACGAGTGAGACGGAGAAAGGGAGAGAGACAGACGAGTGAGACGGAGAAAGGGAGAGAAACAGACGAGTGAGACGGAGAAAGGGAGAGAAACAGATGAGTGAGACGGCGAAAGGGAGAGAAACAGACGAGTGAGAAGGAGAAAGGGAGAGAAACAGCCGAGTGAGACTCATTTCTGTTCACACTTCCCACTAAACCAGTGTGTCTCATATGTACAGAAACTGGGGCACTTATTAAAAGTGACAATGTGAAACACCATTATGAGGTTAGGTTTTTTTTCTATGTGACAAACAAAATAAATGAAATTATAATGTTCAAAGGCTGAAATTGGTGTCACTGTTGCTGTTTTATAGAATTTCCCCTTCTTTATGCTATTTTCTAAGCATTTTTCTCAGCGACAGACGTAAAATGTCCTGCGGTGTGACGCCACACTACAGTAAAGAGAAAATATACAGATATTACTGATTTCAACTGCAAATCACATATGTTAAAGTTTAAGAAGCCTTTTACTGTTTTTCAGTTCCACTCCTTACTTGCACCTTCTTTTCTCACACACTCGCATAGAAATATTTTGTAAAATGAGAGTCTTACTGCAGTTTATTTTTTTGTGATAGTTAAATTATGCAGTGCTTTAAAAGCTACATCATGATAAAAATCGAATGAACTTAATTAAGGCATTTAGTTGCATTTAAAGTGATGTCACACCACGTGACTTCCACGTCACGCCATTTATGGTACAGAATGTTGCTTGTAATTATTCCTGTATATTGTTTTTGTATGTAAAAACCTTTTTTTATTAAGTTAATATTTGTAAAATAAGGCCAAAGCTCAAATTATTCCAATTGTTGCTGGTTTAATTTATAGCTGTTTATATTTCATGTCTCATTTATGTTACAGTCACACCGCAGGACATTTGGCATGAAAGCCTTTAAATAAACAGGAACAAAATATATTTTTTTCATCCAAAACTAAAATTACAACATAAAATACAGTAATTTACTTCAATTACATATGATTTTGTAAGAAAAAACACATTTTAGTGAGTATTTACACTGTTACATTAAAATCACACGTCTATTAGCCAAAAATGACTTTATTGCACATTAAATTAGAAAGTTATTGAACCCAGAAGTGTGAATATAAAACCAGCTTTACCTCAGTGCAGACACCAGTCTTCCAAACAGCTACACTATGTTTTACAATAATCTCTTTAGCTGATGTAAAAATAAAATTTATAGAAAATATATAATTTACATAGAAATTTCTATACTTCTGCACAAATAAAGACTCACTTCGCGGTTCAGGTGGTCTCTCTGGACCCCACTCAGTTCGAGCACCTCGGAGGCATTCCACATGGGGTCATACTGACGAATCAATGCAATAGTTGCTTGTGCCTGGCTCGTTGCCAGCTCGTTACCATATTCATACTTGTATCCGTATGTACATTTGAAACACTTCTGCACAAATAAAGACGCACTTCACGCTGCTGGTTGTCAGAAAATCCTGGGCCTACACACCACAAGAACACGACGTATTGTGCCAGGTAGACCACCAACATCGCCAGGTCGAATATATCCTGCGGTGGATCGACAAGAGAGTAAAAACAAATGCACATGGATTTAAAAGGTAAACTGTCCAATACTCACTAGTTGTTCATCAGTTTATTCATTCACAGACTTCTAAAGCAATTCTGTAAGACAGACTTACTGTGCGATGCAGCTGCAGACTGGCGAAATTCAGCGCCAGGTTGGCCAAATGGAGCACCAGGTTGTCCGCAGACTCCCCCAAGCCAAGAATATCTAGTTCTCTATTGTGCACCAGGTCAACGAGAGAAAATATATAAATTACATAGAAATTTCTATACTTCTGCACAAATAAAGACGGACTTACTGGATTCTCTTCATCCCGCAGCGGCGCCTCCTCTACACGCTGCCTCCTCCCCAACATTTATTTTTTTCATGCACTGGAAAACAGAAGCAGAAGGAAATAATGAGGGAGCCACAGGCTATGGGGCCTAGATGTTCATCAGCAGCATGTGCCAAGTCAGCTAAACATCACTGCAGTCCAATCGGTGAGCCTGAGAGGAATAACATTTTCAATTACTTTTGGCAACATATGACTTGGGAGGAGAAGAGGATGTATGTGCATGGTCTAATTGATGTGGTCCCCGTGCAAAGGAGAAGGGGGGCTGAAAATTCCCAAAGATCAAATTCCCTGTTTTTTTTTTTTACAGGTGAGCGGACAGAGAAGACATGTCTGCAAAAGTATGTTTCTGTCCACCCTAGGAATAGGTAAGTGGTCTGCCCTAAACTGGGCAAAGGAGGGATACACGCAAGCAGACACTGAGGGACAAACACACAGTGACGCACGTCATTCAGCGGCAGGACATGAATTCATCCGCAGCTTTCTGCAGGACCTGCCAAAGGTGCCCTCACACTACTGTAGATCCACAACATCCAAACAGTTTCTGGAACCTGTGTTTCAGTCGATGGCTGATCTGTATGCAGTGTATTGTCGCGCTGCAGCAGAGAAGAATGTAACACCTTTGTCAAGGCAAGTGTTCACAGATGAGTTCAAGCATCTCAACCTAGGCATTTACCACCCAAACAAGGACCAGTGCAACATCTGTTGTGCTTTCAAGACCGACAACTTAGACCTCCCTGTCTGCCAGTGAGTTTATCTACAGTCCATACAGGGTTACCAGATTGGGCTCGAATCTGTGACAAATGTTTTTTTTTAATTTTTTTTATTTATTTTTTTTTATCGTATTTTGCAGTACATATTACACTGTGATAGTGCGAGTAAATCAGAACGTGATTGGTTTGAGGTAGACCGTGCCACGATTGGTCAGCGCCACGAGACCGTTGTCCGATTGGCTGGAGTAGACGGTGGGCGGAGTCACCTATTTGTGGATTCTTGTGCACGTCTTGACGTTAGAAATGTTTCAAATCCACAAAAGCACAGAACGCGATTCACTAATGAGCAGGAAGACATTCGCAAATAAATACAATTTATAAATATTTTTTTATTTGCAAATCCCATTTTATTTATTTGTGAATTTCATTTCTTTTTGTGAAATTTGTAAAAATATTTGTGAAACTCTTTATATTTATTTGTGGATCATAGTGTATTTATTCAGAATAACGAAACAATTCTGACCCCATATGTGACCTGTAACCTGACACCCTGAGCTGTGAGAGTGTGAAAAGGTCGAGGATTGCGCAATAAATCCTTTGCGCAACTTGTTTGCGCAGCCAGAGGCCTCGGAGACGTGGCATGTTGCATACCGTTGGAATCGTCTCCTTATTGGCTAAAGAGCTGTAGAGGTCCCGGACCATTTCATTGCTATTGGAAGGAGTAATTGTCAGTAATTTGAAACCTCCAATGAGAAGTTAGAGCCGAAACAAAGGATGGTGGCGCACTACTGTTTCCAGTTTTCGGAGCACATGCGGAATATTTGCGAGGCGTTTTGGATTAAAAGGCTTACAGATTCCAGTTCCTTGGACCTTTGGGGATTTTTGGACCTTTGGGGATTTTTGTGAAGCATTTGTTTTGGAAAATATAACCCCAGTGAAGAAAGGGAAACGTCTAAAGGTAAGGGAACAACTGGTCTAGCGCCACCTAGTTCAGTTCACCACCAATTTTGTTTCAAATAGTATGACGGCTATGAATCATATTATGCTTTGTGTGTGGGCTTAAAAAAATCTTGAGAATCTAAGCTTTACTAGAAAAATAAGTTTAACCGTGTATTTAGAGGATTTAATGCTTAAAAGCTACAACGAATCTTGTTTCTGGCTCATCCCCTAGTGGTCATTTTGACTTTCGTGAACGGTAAGAGGAGTAACAGATTTATTTATTCTGGGGCTGTCAAAACAGACAGCACTTAACATGACTATTAAAGTTTATTCAAGGAATATTCTGGGTGAGCTCATAAGCAGCATTTGTTGATATATATTTTATATAATTGACAACTTTTTTTTTGATCAACATTGCTGTCGATTTAACTTCTATTTAAAGCAGATTATTCCAAAACATCACTGTTATACATCCAAAATAAGTTAAAACGTATTCAATGTAGAACACACACATTAATATTTCATAAGAACGTATGTAACGTCCCTGTGATTGAAACTGTAATACGGTGTGAAGTCTACAAGGTTGTCTGCATTTACTAGTTCAGTTGTTTCTGCCAGGTTGGGAACCTCAATTTTATAAGACTGTACATCTGACATTCAAAACAATACAAAGATGAATTTATGACGAATATGTTCCTCACATGTCCAAATTCTGGTAGACTACTAGCATTTGCCACACACACTAGTAACTTCAGAGATAAATGGTGTTTAATGCACCTTTTGCAGGTGATGACATTAGGCCTGATCAACCTGCTGTACTCACCTTTCCCTGCAAGTGGGAAAACGTATTTTGTTGCACGATGTTCTGGATAATTTGGTCTAATGCGTGTAAAATCCCTGTAATAGCAAAATTTGTGAAGTTCAGGGGGAGAATGTAACTGATGTAAAAAGTGAACTCATTGATTTAACCTGACCCTTGTCTATTTCCTGTATTATTATTATTGTTTTATTTAAAGATTGTTTTATTAATGTTTTATATCTTCCTACTTTTTACAAAAGAATGGTTTAGTGAACTCCACAATATTTTGTCCTTAATTAGTGTTCATAGAATATAACTTTAAAAGTAGCGGAACTTTTCTTTGGGAATTTGTTTGTGGAGGGAATGTTATCGGTTTGACCATGCGGTCGCCTCAGTCTATGTTGCGTATGAGGCCGATGATGACGCAGCTGTTTTTCGCTCCTCCCCTCAATATATTCTTGTGCTAATGTTTCTTCTCTGAAACACATTTTTGACGCTAAGAGAATGTGATTAACATGATGACAGTTGATTGTGTTAGTTATGTTAAAACTGTATCGGTTAATGTGTTTTTTTAATTATTCAAACCGATATATCGTGTCGTGATCGTGATGCTAACTGTTTAGCATTATATGTACTAGTGTGTAGCAGTGAGGGAGAAGCTGACGCCCCGTGTCTCAGCTGTTTATGTCCTTTTCTTACAGGTATGTTGTTTAATGAGTTGTGTTTCAGAAAGAAAAGAGATTTAGCTCACTGATAATTGATGTATATTGAACAGAGTGTTATAGGAGAAATAAGTGGATTAAATTTATGTTGTCTGTGAAGCACGTGGTGCGGCCTGCACGTGGTACGGTGCCAATATATATTGTCATTAAATGTCATTAATTAAGCTCTTTACTTTAGTGCATATCGATATCCTCTCTTGTGTGTTATTTATTTCTGTATGTAGTTGAACATGCCATCACTGTGTTTACTGCCCTGCCACTGCTCTTCCCATCTGGCTCTGCAGCGCCCAAGAAACTGGTCCCAATCAGTGAGGCTTTTTTCCACGTTCTCACGGTGAGTTTAACTTCATGATAACTTAGCAGGTCCCTAAGATGCCTACACTCTCAATAAAGTACTTGGTTACAAAACATCCTAATTGTGCTACTCAAAAATTGGCCGTGCAAAATAAAAATAAAATGACCTCAACCCAGTCTTACACCATGGAACCACGAAAGTGATGTCATGATCATGTCAACATTCGCTTGTATATCTGTGCTTTTATCATTGTTTGAACTTTCCTGCTTATCAACAGCCCAGGAGAGAGTATCTGCTGCAAACATGAATTTTCCTGCTGTGTAGATCATTTTGTCATCATATTTCTGAAGTCTGATGGACATTTGTTGACTTCTCATGGGACAGTCATTCAAAGGCTTTTGCATTGACACATGAGGTTTATGGTCCGTTTCCACTATGGTCTGTAAGTCTGCCCATACACTGATGGAATCTTTCACAGGCATACGTGCTAGCCAAAAGTTCTTTCTCTTTTTGGACATAGTTAGTCTCTGCACTTGTCACAGCTCGTGATGCACAGGCTACTAGCTGCCATCTCATCATGTTGCTGCAACAACACCACACCGACGCTGTATCGGGGGCATCTGCTGAGATCCTAATGTTCTTATGTGGATCATAATATCTGAGTACTGGCTCCTCCGTTATGATGCGCTTCAGATCTTGAAAGCATCCCTCCTGCTCGTGAGACCACACCCACTCAGTCTTTTGCTCCAGGAGACATCGAAGATGTGCAGAAGGTGTAGACAGTTGTGGAATAAATTTGGCCAAATATGTGACCGTTCCAAGGAATCTTCTCAGTTTCTCTTTATTTTGTGGCTGTTCCATGTTAACGATTGCTGAGGTCTTTCTTGGGTCTGGCCTGACGCCATCCTCAGACAGTACATCTCCAACAAAAACTGTCTAATGAAATCTAGGACCTGCCTTAGCCGTGCATCATATTCCTGTCGGCTGGAACCCCACACGATTATATCATCCATCATAGTCTCCAAGCCAGTTAAATGCTCAAAGATCATGTGAATTGTCTTGTGGTAAACTTCTGGTGCCGACACAATGCCATACAGGAGACGGAGAAACCGATATCTGCCTTCTGGTGTAATGAAGGTGCACAGTTTCGAGCTTTCCTCCTCAAGCTTCATTTGCCAAAACCCAGATGATGCATCTAGCTTACTGAACCACTTAGCTCCAGCAAACTGAGACCTAATCTCCTCTCTGGTGGGCAGTTTATACTGTTCATGTTTTATGGCCCTGTTGAGATCTCTTGGGTCCAGACAAATCCTTAAAGCTCCATTTTTCTTCAGCACAACGACTAGTGAACTCACCCAGTCTGTTGTTTCATGAATCTTCTTTATAACATTGAGCTTCTCCATGTGAGCCAGTTCCTCTGTACATTTACCTCGCAGTGCAAATGGAACTTTTCTGCATGCATGTACCACCAGTGTCACTGTCTCATCTACACTTATTCTGTGCTCACCAGGCAGACATCTGAGTCCTTCAAACATCTTTGTTCTCCTCCAAAAGTGTTGGCTGTACATTTTTCTCCACAATCACCATTTGTGTCTTTAGTACGTCTCCTTTGTGTTTCAGAGTCACCAGACATATTCCCTTAGCTGGAACATTCTCACCAGTGTATCCTGTCACTTTCAGTATTGCTGAGTGAATTTAGCTTTTGACTTTGAGGGTTTTGTAGTCATCCAAAGACAAAAGGTTAACTTGAGCTCCAGTGTCTATTTTAAATGGGATTATAGTTTCATTTACAGTCAGTGGTATAAGCCATTCAGCTTTATCTAGTGTGTTGGTCTGTACAGAATCAAGAAAGTCCTCTTTGTTCTTCGACAGTATGTACTGTGTTTCTTTACAACATTTTGCAAAACTATTGCAGATTGTATTCCTCCACATCTGCCACATTTCCTTTGTGTTTCTTTAGCTTAGCAGACTGTTTTGTGTGCTGCTCCTCTCTTTTAATTGCATGCACAACAGCGCCATCCCTGTGCAGTTCCTTAGCTTGTGCATGAGTAATTTCAGCAGCTCTACACATATTGACAGCTTTATCCAGTGTCAGTGCTGGTTCTCGTTAACAATCTTTCCCTGAGAGCATTGTCGGGAATTCCACAGACTATTCTGTCTCTCTCAAATGTGACACTTACTTGGCACAAAATATTCCTCACATTTTTGCATTAGAAGCGTCAGTGTTAAATCAGCATCGTCGAGTTGAGACCTATTATATATATATCCAGTACATCTTCACCCATCATGTGCAAACAGATGGATGCTTTTAGCTTTTCATCATCTCCACCGGCACCGCTCGCAGCGAGATAAATGTCGAATCTCTGTTTGAAACGTTTCCAGTTATCAGCAAGATTGCCGCTAAGCCGCATTGGCGATGGTGGATTTAGCTTTTCCATGACGGCAAACACTAAAGTTTTCTCTGTTTGTTTTGACGCCGACTCTTCCAACTGCTTTTGATTGTATTAATGCGCTGCTCACCTGCACTTGGCTCGTCACCCGGCAGCTCACGTGTGCATGACCATTTATGGAAGCTTTACGTGTCTGTTTCCCTCTACGTGGTTCTGGTTGTGCTGGTGATTTCCTCACAAACTCTTTAGTGTACACCAGTCCCATATTCTGACACCAGATTATGTTTTGTCCAAATAAAACAGGAGCTTCGGCATTAACACAACTTTTATTAATAACCACTTTTAGCACAATTCAGTACCGCAGGCTGCTTATATCTCTGGTGTTCCCTCGTCTGACGTCCGGTAGGGAAACAAGCAAACTGGAACTAATAATACGTTATCAGGCATAACATCACTCTCATTAAATAAATAAAAGTCGGGCTACATTTCAAAATAAGAGAAAATAAATAAAATGTGAAAATTGTTACAATGGTTAAACCTGGGTTAGGGTTAAACCTGGGCGTGGGTTAGGGTTAAACCTGGGCTTGAATGGAGTCAGGGCCGCTCTCATACACATGTGGAGCTGCTCATTAGTGACCCTTGAACCATATTTAGTTTGGATTATGTTCATTGTAGAGAAAGCTGCCTCACAGCTGTATGTAGAGCCAAACATGGTCAGGATGTATAGGGCTACTGTCCTCAGACCTGGGAAAGCTGTCTCAGGGACACTGTCTTCAGATTTGTGTGGATATGTTTGTTCAAAACCTTTTTGTCTCATAATGGTGTTTCACATTGTCACTTTTAATAAGTGCCCCAGTTTCTGTACATATGAGACACACTGGTGAAGTGGGAAGTGTGAACAGGAATGAATCTCACTCGGCTGTTTCTCTCCCTTTCTCCGTCCCACTCGTCTGTCTCTCTCCCTTTCTCCGTCTCCCTCGTCCCTTGATTGCTCTGTGTGTTTTCACTACCACTACTGTAAAGATACAAAAGCTGCGCTGGTTAAAATAGAAGCGCTTCGTCAAGTTTTAAATCAGAACCTTTTGTTTGGGCTGTAGGTCCGGGTCCATATTTGGCAGCTTCTGGGTCCTGGTCCGGACCGCGGTCTGTCTGTTAGTGACCTATGGTCTAAAATGTAGGTCATGCTAATGTGGTCATGTGGTGTTTCTCTCACAGCTGATGGACATGAACACACTAGAGGCCACATCCTCTCTGGCACAAGTGCTTTTGTTGGGCAATAACATCGGCCACATTGCTAGTGAGGGAAAGTGTGGCCACAATCATTGGCCTGGCTGTTGTGGCTATTGCTCTGGAGGTCCTGTTGCTCCTGTTCCTTTGCTTCATCTGTGAGTATTGCAGCATTATTGCTTTTTCAGCCATAAAGGTGTATATATAGAAACCTACAAGCTTTCCAGATATGTTCTGTCTGTTAATGTTTTCAGAAGGAACTTTCTTATTTCTTATCCTCTATCAGTGTGGAAAACACCAAGAAGCCAAAGGAGGACTGCAGTCATCAACAGGGCTTCTTGGTCTGCGTCACCATCCACATGGTGTTGAGGGTGGTGATCATCATCCTGGTCAGTGCACAACATTGTCAGGTTCTATATGAGAAGAATAGCAACATATGTTTGGTTATATGTTATAAATGAGTTAATGTCCTCCGCCATGGTTTAAATCAGACTTCCATTTTAGGATTACATTTTAGAAAATCTGATCTACTAAATTGCCTAAAAAGGTGTTTTTAAAGATGTTTAAAATGGACTTCTGCTTCAAATGTACATACAGATACAAATATGAATATGTGGAGCAGTAAACAGCTACAGATTCAGGTACCAACACAGACATAAATGAAGACATGAGACACAGAAGACATGTTTGTCAGATTTACCAACACAAAAAGGACAGATGACAATGTGTTCCAGTCAGTTGTGTTCCAGTCTTTAAACACCTCTCATACCTGTACCTGACAATGTAGACCACACACCTACCTATCTGGGATTGGCTTGAAAACATTCGTGATGTCATGACCAGGTCCAAAGCGCCGTTTTGATGCTGGCTGACCTGGAAATGACGGCAACCCGCCTGAGAGAGTGCGCGCCCACAAGCGGTTCCTCACCATTATCACACTAAACTAGCTTCTGTTTAATTTTACTCTAACTTCTACTTTCAGGATTCTCACATCTAAGCTACAGACTAATGTGTTCACACTCACGCAGTTATTGGCACCTATTTGTATGATTAGGTTTATACAGCAATACAAAGGTGTATTAATGTAAATAATGACTTTTATTTGTGTTTCTTTATCATGTCAGGGTATAGGGTATAAAGGGTATATATAGGGTTATATACCCTAACCCTGGGGTATAAAGTTAAACACTTACATTCTTCTTCACTTCGGCCATTTCGTCTTCTGTCAGGTGAGGAATCTCCATTATAAAGGTTTATTATAAAGCACGGTTATAAACAATAATTAAAGCGCATTAAACTGAACTTTCTGGTTAAATCGCCTACAGTTTAAACTACATTTAATGGACACGAAGAACAAACAAGAAAAGAACTTAAAGAGAAGTTCTCTCCACTTCCTTATCGAGCGCAGTGACGTCACACACCCAGGCGACAGAACAAAGGCGGTTGTGGAAGGCCATCAGGGCAAAACGTGGATAAAATGTACGCTGTATTACACTATGGAACAAACGATGTAGACTAGTTTGTATTCAAAGTCCTTCAATTGTGACTACAAAAGAGGTTTTAAATTCGGTTTAAACTTTTGCCATCAATCTACACGCACATATGCATAACCACTAAACAATAATAAGTTTTTTAAAATTACAAATGTATTCTGAAATCTCTCATGTTGATGACCACCAGGGTGCGCACATCTCTCTCTACTATGAATGATGAGCTTTTTTTAATGCAAAGATGATCCTAGAAGGCACAGATTACTCCAGAAGTTGTCATTGTTGCTCTACTAAAACTGTGCTTTAAAAAAAAAAATCCTAATTTTACTTAATTTACACCCACATCTCAAATTCAAGTGTTTATTTGTGACTATAAACATAGACGGTAGACATGTAGTGAAGTGTGTTTTATGACTGTTATATGAAAATAGATATATGAAGATTTAAAAAGAGGATAAATACAACAAGTAAAAATAAAAACAGCACAACATGCAATGAATGGGATGGAAAGCAGATAAGTATCAACTATTGTATCAACTATTTGATCATTAGCAGTTGGAATTTCCTCTCCTGCTTCGTGCTGAAGTCCACCATGAGCTCCTTTATTTTTCTGCCGTCGTTGAGAATAAGATTGTTTGTCTGGCACCATGTATTCCAACTCTTAATCTCCTGTAGGTAGGCCAACTCATCATTGTTGGAGATGAGGCCCACCACAACACTTGATGATGTTTATGATGATGTCAGACACAAGTGTACAGTGAGTACAGCAGGGGGCTCACTACGCAACGTTGCGGTGCTCCAGTGCTGAGGATGAGGGGAGCACCTGAACTGCTTGTGGTCTGTCTGACAGGAAGTTAGATATCCAGTGAACACAGAGACGGGCTGAGGTCAAGTGTGTAAGGCAGTGAGGAGGTGATGAAGTCTCTGACTAGTCTTTCAACTAAGGGCAGACTGTGTCAGGTCTGTCCACACGAGGCTTCCAATGTGCGCGAACGCAGACGCATGCAGTCCATCAACGACGGGTTTGAAGGTTTGCGCTCACACATCCCCATCCTGCCTTATGAGAAACGTCTTTCCAAAGTAGACACGCTACGCCTCGCATCAGCTACATCAACTTCTTAGCTGAACTCGTGCAGTCCGAAAAAAAGTCATCTGCTACAGAAGAACAAGAATTGTTCAAACACGACCGCACTTAACATGCAGCTGTTAATAATAATAATTAATATTAATACTATTATTATTATTATTATTATTATTATTATTTCAGTTATTATTATTATTTCAGCTGTCCAGTCTGAAATTGAACTTAGAGCCTCTGGCAATCACTGTGTAGCTCATCGTTATTTAATTGTTGGTTAATTGAATTTTCTGATAATATATTTTTTTATAATTTAACGTTGATTTCACGAATGTCCAACGAGACAGAACCTATTTTTTTTTTTTATAAAAATGAAATGTACCGTGTCTCATATGGTCTATATTTATAATGATGATGATCCAATAAATTTTCCTATTGATTCATACAAGCCT